>NW_020824915.1:0-210858 GCF_003285875.2 Drosophila novamexicana
AAAATTGCTTAAAAACAGGATATCGATATCGATTTTTATCGATTGATGGAAAGGAGTAAGAGTTATCGATTATCGGAAATAAACTCGATCTGCGCGGGAGCTAGGAGCACTTATACCTAAAATTTCAAGTCTCTAGCTCTTATAGGTTCTGAGATCCTTGCGTTTATACATACGGACGGACGGACGGACGATAGACAGACGGACATGGCTAGATCGACTCGACTATTTATGCTGATCAAGAATATATATACTTTATGGGGTCGGAGATGCTTCCTTCTGCCTGTTACATACATTTGGCTTTCGCACAAATACAATATACCCTTATACCCATTTTTAATGGGTTCAGGGTATAAAAAACAAGTAAGAGCTTCTAGTCGGGAGCTCCCGACTAGGGATACCCTGAACCCTCTTCTTCCAACATCAAATGCATATATATATTCTATTTTAGAAGCTATATTTCAAGTTTGGTGACTCTGGCTCTTATTATTTACCAAAATTGCCCAAAAAACAGGATATCGATATCGATTTTTATCGATTGCTTGGAAACGGAGTAAGTTATCGATTATCGGAAAGTAAACTCGATCTGCGCGGGAGCTAGGAGCACCTACACTAAAATTTCAAGTCTCTAGCTCTTATAGGTTCTGAGATCCTTGCGTTCATACATACGGACGGACGGACGGACGGACGGACGGACAGACAGACGGACATGGCTAGATCGACTCGGCTATTTATGCTGATCAAGAATATATATACTTTATCGGGTCGGAGATGCTTCCTTCTGCCTGTTACATACATTTGGCTTTCGCACAAATACAATATACCCTTATACCCATTTTTAATGGGTTCAGGGTATAAAAAACAAGTAAGAGCTTCTAGTCGGGAGCTCCCGACTAGGGGATACCCTGAACCCTCTTCTTCCAACATCAAATGCATATATATATTCTATTTTAGAAGCTATATTTCAAGTTTGGTGACTCTGGCTCTTATTATTTACCAAAATTGCCCAAAAAACAGGATATCGATATCGATTTTTATCGATTGCTTGGAAACGGAGTAAGTTATCGATTATCGGAAATAAACTCGATCTGCGCGGGAGCTAGGAGCACCTACACTTAAAATTTCAAGTCTCTAGCTCTTATAGGTTCTGAGATCCTTGCGTTCATACATACGGACGGACGGACGGACGGACAGACAGACGGACATGGCTAGATCGACTCGGCTATTTATGCTGATCAAGAATATATATACTTTATCGGGTCGGAGATGCTTCCTTCTGCCTGTTACATACATTTGGCTTTCGCACAAATACAATATACCCTTATACCCATTTTTAATGGGTTCAGGCTATAAAAACAAATAACAAGTAAGAGCTTCTAGTCGGGAGCTCCCGACTAGGGGATACCCTGAACCCTCTTCTTCCAACATCAAATGCATATATATATTCTATTTTAGAAGCTATATGTCAAGTTTGGTGACTCTGGCTCTTATTATTTACCAAAATTGCCCAAAAAACAGGATATCGATATCGATTTTTATCGATTGCTTGGAAACGGAGTAAGTTATCGATTATCGGAAATATACTCGATCTGCGCGGGAGCTAGGAGCACCTACACCTAAAATTTCAAGTCTCTAGCTCTTATAGGTTCTCAGATCCTTGCGTTCATACATACGGACGGACGGACGGACGGACGGACAGACAGACGGACATGGCTAGATCGACTCGGCTATTTATGCTGATCAAGAATATATATACTTTATCGGGTCGGAGATGCTTCCTTCTGCCTGTTACATACATTTGGCTTTCGCACAAATACAATATACCCTTATACCCATTTTTAATGGGTTCAGGGTATAAAAAAACAAGTAAGAGCTTCTAGTCGGGAGCTCCCGACTAGGGGATACCCTGAACCCTCTTCTTCCAACATCAAATGCATATATATATTCTATTTTAGAAGCTATATGTCAAGTTTGGTGACTCTGGCTCTTATTATTTACCAAAATTGCCCAAAAAACAGGATATCGATATCGATTTTTATCGATTGCTTGGAAACGGAGTAAGTTATCGATTATCGGAAATAAACTCGATCTGCGCGGGAGCTAGGAGCACCTACACCTAAAATTTCAAGTCTCTAGCTCTTATAGGTTCTGAGATCCTTGCGTTCATACATACGGACGGACGGACGGACGGACAGACAGACGGACATGGCTAGATCGACTCGGCTATTTATGCTGATCAAGAATATATATACTTTATCGGGTCGGAGATGCTTCCTTCTGCCTGTTACATACATTTGGCTTTCGCACAAATACAATATACCCTTATACCCATTTTTAATGGGTTCAGGGTATAAAAAACAAGTAAGAGCTTCTAGTCGGGAGCTCCCGACTAGGGGATACCCTGAACCCTCTTCTTCCAACATCAAATGCATATATATATTCTATTTTAGAAGCTATATTTCAAGTTTGGTGACTCTAGCTCTTATTATTTACCAAAATTGCCCAAAAAACAGGATATCGATATCGATTTTATCGATTGCTTGGAAACGGAGTAAGTTATCGATTATCGGAAATTAGCTCGATCTGCGCGGGAACTAGGAGCATCTTCATCTAAAATTTCAAGTCTCTAGCTCTTATAAGTTCTGAGATCCTTGCGTTCATACATACGGACGACGACGGACGACGGACAGACAGACGGACATGGCTAGATCGACTCGGCTATTTATGCTGATCAAGAATATATATACTTTATGGGTCGGAGATGCTTCCTTCTGCCTGTTACATACATTTGGCTTTCGCACAAATACAATATACCCTTATACCCATTTTTAATGGGTTCAGGGTATAAAAATAACAAGTAAGAGCTTCTAGTCGGGAGCATCCCGACTAGGGGATACCCTGAACCCTCTTCTTCCAACATCAAATGCATATATATATTCTATTTTAGAAGCTATATTCAAGTTTGGTGACTCTGCTCTTATTATTTACCAAAATTGCCTAAGAAACAGGATATCGATATCGATTTTTATCGATCTGCGCGGGAGCTAGGAGCACCTACACCTAAAATTTCAAGTCTCTAGCTCTTATAGGTTCTGAGATCCTTGCGTTCATACATACGGACGGACGGACGACGGACAGACAGACGGACATGGCTAGATCGACTCGGCTATTTATGCTGATCAAGAATATATATACTTTATCGGGTCGGAGATGCTTCCTTCTGCCTGTTTACATACATTTGGCTTTCGCACAAATACAATATAGCCTTATACCCATTTTTAATGGGTTCAGGGTATAAAAAACAAGTAAGAGCTTCTAGTCGGGAGCTCCCGACTAGGGGATACCCTGAACCCTCTTCTTCCAACATACAAATGCATATATAATATTCTATTTTAGAAGCTATATTTCAAGTTTGGTGACTCTGTCTCTTACTATTTACCAAAATTGCCTAAAAAACAGGATATCGATATAGATTTTTATCGATTGCTTGGAAACGGAGTAAGTTATCGATTATCGGAAATAAACTCGATCTGCGCGGGAGCTAGGAGCACCTACATCTAAAATTTCAAGTCTCTAGCTCTTATAGGTTCTGAGATCCTTGCGTTCATACATACGGACGGACGGACGGACGGACGGACAGACAGACGGACATGGCTAGATCGACTCGGCTATTTATGCTGATCAAGAATATATATACTTTATCGGGTCGGAGATGCTTCCTTCTGCCTGTTACATACATTTGGCTTTCGCACAAATACAATATACCCTTATACCCATTTTTAATGGGTTCAGGGTATAAAAAAACAAGTAAGAGCTTCTAGTCGGGAGCTCCCGACTAGGGGATACCCTGAACCCTCTTCTTCCAACATCAAATGCATATATATATTCTATTTTAGAAGCTATATGTCAAGTTTGGTGACTCTAGGCTCTTATTATTTACCAAAATTGCCCAAAAAACAGGATATCGATATCGATTTTTATCGATTGCTTGGAAACGGAGTAAGTTATCGATTATCGGAATGTACGGATCTGCGCGGGACTAGGAGCAGCCTACAGCCTAAATTCGTCGGCTATTTATGCTGATCAAGAATATATATACTTTATCGGATCGGAGATCTTCCTTCTGCCTGTTACATCATTTGGCTTTCGCACAAATACAATATACCCTTATACCCATTTTTATGGGTTCAGTGTATAAAAAACAGTAAGAGCTTCTAGTCGGGAGCTCCCGACTAGGGGATACCCTGAACCCTCTTCTTCCAACATCAAATGCATATATATATTCTATTTTAGAAAGCTATATTTCAAGTTTGGTGACTTTAGCTTTATTATTTACCAAACAGCACCAAAAAAAGAGGATTCGATATAGATTTATATCGATTGCTTGGAAACGGAGTAAGTTGCGATTATCGGAAATATACTCGATCTGCGCGGGAGCTAGGAGCACCTACACTTAAAATTTCAAGTCTCTAGCTCTTATAGGTTCTCAGATCCTTGCGTTCATACATACGGACGGACGGACGGACGACCGGACGGACGGACGGACAGACAGACGGACGGACATGGCTAGATCGACTCGGCTATTTATGCTGATCAAGAATATATATACTTTATCGGGTCGGAGATGCTTCCTTCTGCCTGTTACATACATTTGGCTTTCGCACAAATACAATATACCCTTATACCCATTTTTAATGGGTTCAGGGTATAAAAAACAAGTAAGAGCTTCTAGTCGGGAGCTCCCGACTAGGGGATACCCTGAACCCTCTTCTTCCAACATCAAATGCATATATATATTCTATTTTAGAAGCTATATTTCAAGTTTGGTGACTCTAGCTCTTATTATTTACCAAAATTGCCCTAAAAAACAGGATATCGATATCGATTTTTATCGATTGCTTGGAAACGGAGTAAGTTATCGATTATCGGAAATAAACTCGATCTGCGCGGGAGCTAGGAGCACCTACATCTAAAATTTCAAGTCTCTAGCTCTTATAGGTTCTGAGATCCTTGCGTTCATACATACGGACGGACGGACGGACGGACAGACAGACGGACATGGCTAGATCGACTCGGCTATTTATGCTGATCAAGAATATATATACTTTATCGGGTCGGAGATGCTTCCTTCTGCCTGTTACATACATTTGGCTTTCGCACAAATACAATATAGCCTTATACCCATTTTTAATGGGTTCAGGGTATAAAAAACAAGTAAGAGCTTCTAGTCGGGAGCTCCCGACTAGGGGATACCCTGAACCCTCTTCTTCCAACATCAAATGCATATATATATTCTATTTTAGAAGCTATATGTCAAGTTTGGTGACTCTGGCTCTTATTATTTACCAAAATTGCCCAAAAAAACAGGATATCGATATCGATTTTTATCGATTGCTTGGAAACGGAGTAAGTTATCGATTATCGGAAATAAACTCGATCTGCGCGGGAGCTAGGAGCACCTACACCTAAAATTTCAAGTCTCTAGCTCTTATAGGTTCTGAGATCCTTGCGTTCATACATACGGACGGACGGACGGACGGACGGACAGACAGACGGACATGGCTAGATCGACTCGGCTATTTATGCTGATCAAGAATATATATACTTTATCGGGTCGGAGATGCTTCCTTCTGCCTGTTACATACATTTGGCTTTCGCACAAATACAATATACCCTTATACCCATTTTTAATGGGTTCAGGGTATAAAAAACAAGTAAGAGCTTCTAGTCGGGAGCTCCCGACTAGGGGATACCCTGAACCCTCTTCTTCCAACATCAAATGCATATATATATTCTATTTTAGAAGCTATATTTCAAGTTTGGTGACTCTGGCTCTTATTATTTACCAAAATTGCCTAAAAAACAGGATATCGATATCGATTTTATCGATTGCTTGGAAACGGAGTAAGTTATCGATTATCGGAAATAAACTCGATCTGCGCGGGAGCTAGGAGCACCTACACCTAAAATTTCAAGTCTCTAGCTCTTATAGGTTCTGAGATCCTTGCGTTCATACATACGGACGGACGGACGGACGGACAGACAGACGGACATGGCTAGATCGACTCGGCTATTTATGCTGATCAAGAATATATATACTTTATCGGGTCGGAGATGCTTCCTTCTGCCTGTTACATACATTTGGCTTTCGCACAAATACAATATACCCTTATACCCATTTTTAATGGGTTCAGGGTATAAAAAACAAGTAAGAGCTTCTAGTCGGGAGCTCCCGACTAGGGGATACCCTGAACCCTCTTCTTCCAACATCAAATGCATATATATATTCTATTTTAGAAGCTATATGTCAAGTTTGGTGACTCTGGCTCTTATTATTTACCAAAATTGCCTAAAAAACAGGATATCGATATCGATTTTTATCGATTGCTTGGAAACGGAGTAAGTTATCGATTATCGGAAATATACTCGATCTGCGCGGGAGCTAGGAGCATTTACATCTCAAATTTCAAGTCTCTAGCTCTTATAGGTTCTGAGATCCTTGCGTTCATACATACGGACGGACGGACGGACGGACAGACAGACGGACATGGCTAGATCGACTCGGCTATTTATGCTGATCAAGAATATATATACTTTATCGGGTCGGAGATGCTTCCTTCTGCCTGTTACATACATTTGGCTTTCGCACAAATACAATATACCCTTATACCCATTTTTAATGGGTTCAGGGTATAAAAAACAAGTAAGAGCTTCTAGTCGGGAGCTCCCGACTAGGGGATACCCTGAACCCTCTTCTTCCAACATCAAATGCATATATATATTCTATTTTAGAAGCTATATGTCAAGTTTGGTGACTCTGGCTCTTATTATTTACCAAAATTGCCCAAAAAACAGGATATCGATATCGATTTTTATCGATTGCTTGGAAACGGAGTAAGTTATCGATTATCGGAATTAAACTCGATCTGCGCGGGAGCTAGGAGCACCTACACCTAAAATTTCAAGTCTCTAGCTCTTATAGGTTCTGAGATCCTTGCGTTCATACATACGGACGGACGGACGGACGGACAGACAGACGGACATGGCTAGATCGACTCGGCTATTTATGCTGATCAAGAATATATATACTTTATCGGGTCGGAGATGCTTCCTTCTGCCTGTTACATACATTTGGCTTTCGCACAAATACAATATACCCTTATACCCATTTTTAATGGGTTCAGGGTATAAAAAACAAGTAAGAGCTTCTAGTCGGGAGCTCCCGACTAGGGGATACCCTGAACCCTCTTCTTCCAACATCAAATGCATATATATATTCTATTTTAGAAGCTATATGTCAAGTTTGGTGACTCTGCTTTATTATTTACCAAAATTGCCCAAAAAAACAGGATATCGATATCGATTTTATCGATTGCTTGGAAACGGAGTAAGTTATCGATTATCGGAAATATACTCGATCTGCGCGGGAGCTAGGAGCATTTACATCTAAAATTTCAAGTCTCTAGCTCTTATAGGTTCTGAGATCCTTGCGTTCATACATACGGACGGACGGACGGACGGCCGGACAGACAGACGGACATGGCTAGATCGACTCGGCTATTTATGCTGATCAAGAATATATATACTTTATCGGGTCGGAGATGCTTCCTTCTGCCTGTTACATACATTTGGCTTTCGCACAAATACAATATAGCCCTTATACCCATTTTTAATGGGTTCAGGGTATAAAAAACAAGTAAGAGCTTCTAGTCGGGAGCTCCCGACTAGGGGATACCCTGAACCCTCTTCTTCCAACATCAAATGCATATATATATTCTATTTTAGAAGCTATATTTCAAGTTTGGTGACTCTGGCTCTTATTATTTACCAAAATTGCCTAAAAAACAGGATATCGATATCGATTTTTATCGATTGCTTGGAAACGGAGTAAGTTATCGATTATCGGAAATAAACTCGATCTGCGCGGGAGCTAGGAGCACCTACATCTAAAATTTCAAGTCTCTAGCTCTTATAGGTTCTGAGATCCTTGCGTTCATACATACGGACGGACGGACGGACGGACAGACAGACGGACATGGCTAGATCGACTCGGCTATTTATGCTGATCAAGAATATATATACTTTATCGGGTCGGAGATGCTTCCTTCTGCCTGTTACATACATTTGGCTTTCGCACAAATACAATATAGCCTTATACCCATTTTTAATGGGTTCAGGGTATAAAAAACAAGTAAGAGCTTCTAGTCGGGAGCTCCCGACTAGGGGATACCCTGAACCCTCTTCTTCCAACATCAAATGCATATATATATTCTACTTTAGAAGCTATATTTCAAGTTTGGTGACTCTGGCTCTTATTATTTACCAAAATTGCCTAAAAAACAGGATATCGATATCGATTTTTATCGATTGCTTGGAAACGGAGTAAGTTATCGATTATCGGAAATAAACTCGATCTGCGCGGGAGCTAGGAGCACTTACACCTAAAATTTCAAGTCTCTAGCTCTTATAGGTTCTGAGATCCTTGCGTTCATACATACGGACGGACGGACGGACGGACAGACAGACGGACATGGCTAGATCGACTCGGCTATTTATGCTGATCAAGAATATATATACTTTATGGGGTCGGAGATGCTTCCTTCTGCCTGTTACATACATTTGGCTTTCGCACAAATACAATATACCCTTATACCCATTTTTAATGGGTTCAGGGTATAAAAACAAGTAAGAGCTTCTAGTCGGGAGCTCCCGACTAGGGGATACCCTGAACCCTCTTCTTCCAACATCAAATGCATATATATATTCTATTTTAGAAGCTATATGTCAAGTTTGGTGACTCTGGCTCTTATTATTTACCAAAATTGCCCAAAAAACAGGATATCGATATCGATTTTATCGATTGCTTGGAAACGGAGTAAGTTATCGATTATCGGAATATAACTCGATCTGCGCGGGAGCTAGGAGCACCTACACCTAAAATTTCAAGTCTCTAGCTCTTATAGGTTCTGAGATCCTTGCGTTCATACATACGGACGGACGGACGGACGGACGGACAGACAGACGGACATGGCTAGATCGACTCGGCTATTTATGCTGATCAAGAATATATATACTTTATCGGGTCGGAGATGCTTCCTTCTGCCTGTTACATACATTTGGCTTTCGCACAAATACAATATACCCTTATACCCATTTTTAATGGGTTCAGGGTATAAAAAACAAGTAAGAGCTTCTAGTCGGGAGCTCCCGACTAGGGGATACCCTGAACCCTCTTCTTCCAACATCAAATGCATATATATATTCTATTTTAGAAGCTATATTTCAAGTTTGGTGACTCTGGCTCTTATTATTTACCAAAATTGCCTAAAAAAACAGGATATCGATATCGATTTTTATCGATTGCTTGGAAACGGAGTAAGTTATCGATTATCGGAAATAAACTCGATCTGCGCGGGAACTAGGAGCATCTACATCTAAAATTTCAAGTCTCTAGCTCTTATAGGTTCTGAGATCCTTGCGTTCATACATACGGACGGACGGACGGACGGACAGACAGACGGACATGGCTAGATCGACTCGGCTATTTATGCTGATCAAGAATATATATACTTTATGGGTCGGAGATGCTTCCTTCTGCCTGTTACATACATTTGGCTTTCGCACAAATACAATATACCCTTATACCCATTTTTAATGGGTTCAGGGTATAAAAAAACAAGTAAGAGCTTCTAGTCGGGAGCTCCCGACTAGGGGATACCCTGAACCCTCTTCTTCCAACATCAAATGCATATATATATTCTATTTTAGAAGCTATATGTCAAGTTTGGTGACTCTAGCTTTATTATTTACCAAATTGCCCCAAAAAAACAGGATATCGATATAGATTTTATCGATTGCTTGGAAACGGAGTAAGTTATCGATTATCGGAAATATACTCGATCTGCGCGGGAGCTAGGAGCACCTACACCTAAAATTTCGGCTATTTATGCTGATCAAGAATATATATACTTTATCGGGTCGGAGATGCTTCCTTCTGCCTGTTACATACATTTGGCTTTCGCACAAATACAATATACCCTTATACCCATTTTTAATGGGTTCAGTGTATAAAAAACAAGTAAAAGCTTCTAGTCGGGAGCTCCCGACTAGGGGATACCCTGAACCCTCTTCTTCCAACATCAAATGCATATATATATTCTATTTTAGAAGCTATATTTCAAGTTTGGTGACTCTAGCTTTATTATTTACCAAAACAGCACCAAAAAAAAGAGGATTTCGATATAGATTTATATCGATTGCTTGGAAACGGAGTAAGTTATCGATTATCGGAAATAAACTCGATCTGCGCGGGAGCTAGGAGCATCTACATCTAAAATTTCAAGTCTCTAGCTCTTATAGGTTCTGAGATCCTTGCGTTCATACATACGGACGGACGGACGGACGGACAGACAGACGGACATGGCTAGATCGACTCGGCTATTTATGCTGATCAAGAATATATATACTTTATCGGGTCGGAGATGCTTCCTTCTGCCTGTTACATACATTTGGCTTTCGCACAAATACAATATACCCTTATACCCATTTTTAATGGGTTCAGGCTATAAAAACAAATAACAAGTAAGAGGTTCTAGTCGGGAGCTCCCGACTAGGGAATACCCTGAACCCTCTTCTTCCAACATCAAATGCATATATATATTCTATTTTAGAAGCTATATGTCAAGTTTGGTGACTCTAGCTCTTATTATTTACCAAAATTGCCCAAAAAACAGGATATCGATATCGATTTTTATCGATTGCTTGGAAACGGAGTAAGTTATCGATTATCGGAAATAAACTCGATCTGCGCGGGAGCTAGGAGCACCTACACTTAAAATTTCAAGTCTCTAGCTCTTATAGGTTCTTAGATCCTTGCGTTCATACATACGGACGGACGGACGGACGACGGACGGACGGACAGACAGACGGACGGACATGGCTAGATCGACTCGGCTATTTATGCTGATCAAGAATATATATACTTTATCGGGTCGGAGATGCTTCCTTCTGCCTGTTACATACATTTGGCTTTCGCACAAATACAATATAGCCTTATACCCATTTTTAATGGGTTCAGGGTATAAAAAACAAGTAAGAGCTTCTAGTCGGGAGCTCCCGACTAGGGGATACCCTGAACCCTCTTCTTCCAACATCAAATGCATATATATATTCTATTTTAGAAGCTATATTTCAAGTTTGGTGACTCTGGCTCTTATTATTTACCAAAATTGCCCAAAAAACAGGATATCGATATAGATTTTTATCGATTGCTTGGAAACGGAGTAAGTTATCGATTATCGGAAATAAACTCGATCTGCGCGGGAGCTAGGAGCACCTACATCTAAAATTTCAAGTCTCTAGCTCTTATAGGTTCTGAGATCCTTGCGTTCATACATACGGACGGACGGACGGACGGACGGACAGACAGACGGACATGGCTAGATCGACTCGGCTATTTATGCTGATCAAGAATATATATACTTTATCGGGTCGGAGAAGCTTCCTTCTGCCTGTTACATCCATTTGGCTTTCGCACAAATACAATATACCCTTATACCCATTTTTAATGAGTTCAGGGTATAAAAAACAAGTAAGAGCTTCTAGTCGGGAGCTCCCGACTAGGGGATACCCTGAACCCTCTTCTTCCAACATCAAATGCATATACATATATTCTACTTTAGAAGCTATATTTCAAGTTTGGTGACTCTGTCTCTTACTATTTCCCAAAATTGCCCAAAAAACAGGATATCGATATAGATTTTTATCGATTGCTTGGAAACGGAGTAAGTTATCGATTATCGGAAATAAACTCGATCTGCGCGGGAGCTAGGAGCACCTACACCTAAAATTTCGGCTATTTATGCTGATCAAGAATATATATACTTTATCGGGTCGGAGATGCTTCCTTCTGCCTGTTACATACATTTTGCTTTCGCACAAATACAATATACCCATTTTTAATGGGTTCAGTGTATAAAAAACAAGTAAGAGCTTCTAGTCGGGAGCTCCCGACTAGGGGATACCCTGAACCCTCTTCTTCCAACAGTAAATGCATATATATATTCTATTTTAGAAGCTATATGTCAAGTTTGGTGACTCTAGCTTTATTATTTACCAAAATTGCCCCAAAAAAACAGGATATCGATATCGATTTTTATCGATTGCTTGGAAACGGAGTAAGTTATCGATTATCGGAAATGTACTCGATCTGCGCGGGAGCTAGGAGCACCTACACCTAAAATTTCGGCTATTTATGCTGATCAAGAATATATATACTTTATCGGATCGGAGATGCTTCCTTCTGCCTGTTACATACATTTGGCTTTCGCACAAATACAATATACCCTTATACCCATTTTTAATGGGTTCAGTGTATAAAAAACAAGTAAAAGCTTCTAGTCGGGAGCTCCCGACTAGGGGATACCCTGAACCCTCTTCTTCCAACATCAAATGCATATATATATTCTATTTTAGAAGCTATATTTCAAGTTTGGTGACTCTAGCTTTATTATTTACCAAAACAGCACCAAAAAAAAGAGGATTTCGATATAGATTTATATCGATTGCTTGGAAACGGAGTAAGTTATCGATTATCGGAAATAAACTCGATCTGCGCGGGAACTAGGAGCACTCACATCTAAAATTTCAAGTCTCTAGCTCTTAAAGGTTCTGAGATCCTTGCGTTCATACATACGGACGGACGGACGGACGGTCGGACGGATGGACGGACAGACAGACGGACATGGTTAGATCGACTCGGCTATTTATGCTGATCAAGAATATATATACTTTATGGGGTCGGAGATGCTTCCTTCTGCCTGTTACATACATTTGGCTTTCACACAAATACAATATACTCTTATACCCATTTTTAATGTGTTCAGGCTATAAAAACAAATAACAAGTAAGAGCTTCTAGTCGGGAGCTCCCGACTAGGGGAAACCCTGAACCCTCTTCTTCCAACATCAAATGCATATATATACTCTATTTTAGAAGCTATATGTCAAGTTTGGTGACTCTAGCTTTATTATTTACCAAAATTGCCCCAAAAAAAGAGGATTTCGATATCGATTTTTATCGATTGCTTGGAAACGGAGTAAGTTATCGATTATCGGAAATGTACTCGATCTGCGCGGGAGCTAGGAGCACCTACACCTAAAATTTCGGCTATTTATGCTGATCAAGAATATATATACTTTATCGGATCGGAGATGCTTCCTTCTGCCTGTTACATACATTTGGCTTTCGCACAAATACAATATACCCTTATACCCATTTTTAATGTGTTCAGTGTATAAAAAACAAGTAAGAGCTTCTAGTCGGGAGCTCCCGACTAGGGGATACCCTGAACCCTCTTCTTCCAACATCAAATGCATATATATATTCTATTTTAGAAGCTATATTTCAAGTTTGGTGACTCTAGCTTTATTATTTACCAAAACAGCACCAAAAAAAAGAGGATTTCGATATAGATTTATATCGATTGCTTGGAAACGGAGTAAGTTATCGATTATCGGAAATAAACTCGATCTGCGCGGGAACTAGGAGCACTCACATCTAAAATTTCAAGTCTCTAGCTCTTAAAGGTTCTGAGATCCTTGCGTTCATACATACGGACGGACGGACGGACGGTCGGACGGATGGACGGACAGACAGACGGACATGGCTAGATCGACTCGGCTATTTATGCTGATCAAGAATATATATACTTTATGGGGTCGGAGATGCTTCCTTCTGCCTGTTACATACATTTGGCTTTCACACAAATACAATATACTCTTATACCCATTTTTAATGTGTTCAGGCTATAAAAACAAATAACAAGTAAGAGGTTCTAGTCGGGAGCTCCCGACTAGGGGAAACCCTGAACCCTCTTCTTCCAACATCAAATGCATATATATATTCTATTTTAGAAGCTATATGTCAAGTTTGGTGACTCTAGCTTTATTATTTACCAAAACAGCACCAAAAAAAAGAGGATTTCGATATAGATGTATATCGATTGCTTGGAAACGGAGTAAGTTATCGATTATCGGAAATAAACTCGATCTGCGCGGGAACTAGGAGCACTCACATTTAAAATTTCAAGTCTCTAGCTCTTAAAGGTTCTGAGATCCTTGCGTTCATACATACGGACGGACGGACGGACGGTCGGACGGATGGACGGACAGACAGACGGACATGGCTAGATCGACTCGGCTTTTTATGCTGATCAAGAATATATATACTTTATGGGGTAGGAGATGCTTCCTTCTGCCTGTTACATACATTTGGATTTTGCACAAATACAATATACCCTTATATCCATTTTTAATTTATTTTTAATATTTATTTTTTAATATCAATCATATATTCTCCCCCAGGCTTACACACAATCAACTGACTTTGCATTCGAGGAAATTACATTTCTGTAATGCATGCTTAAACTATTCGCATAACGACAGGATGCATGGCGAGCAGTGTGGAAAGTTGTGGCGAAGCTTCCAACAGCCGATAAGGCGAGTGTAAACTTTAAGAATTATGCAAATAGTTTAAATATACCTTTTATAATTTATGCAGATTTCGAGTGCGTTTTAAAACCTATCAACAGAAATGTGAGCCAGAATGTTATAAGCATTCAAGAACACATTCCTATTGCATACGTATATTTCATAATATCTGCATATGACTCCAGTTTAGATAAATTCATTATATATAGTTGAGAAAATGTAGGATTACATTTTGTACCATCTCTCATTGCTGATGCAAGAGAGATTTATAGCAAATATTTATCTACTGTAAAGACAATCGAAATGAGTTTAGAAGATTAGCATAAATTTAAAAATGCTTTAAATTGCCACATTTGTACCATGATTTTAAACATGGATAGAGTACGGGGTCATTGCCACTTAACTGGTAAATTTAGAGGGGCAGCTCATAGTGCCTGTAATATAAATTACCAAATTGCCCCATTTATCCCCTTCCTTTTTCATAATTTTTCACAATATGATGCTCATTTGCTTGTAAGAGCGCAGTCAAATGTAAAAGGTGAATGTAATTCCCTTTCAAAATACACATATATTACAGAGTATACAAGTAGGAAGGGAGTTTTCCCATATGAATACTTTAGTAAATTTGAAAAATTTTTCAACAGTCTTGCAAATAGAGAATGTTTAGATGATGATTATTTACACGCTCAGAACGTGTGGAGAGTCTTTAATTGTAAAACCCTCAAAGATTTTATGGAGTTGTATTTACAGACAGATGTACTTTTTAATTAATTTATTTTATATTTTTAATTTGCAAGAATATTTATTCATTGGACCCAGCCCATTATTACACAGCTCCGAGGCTATCTTGGGATGCTATGCTAAAAACAACTGGAATAGAATTAGAATTATTTACAGACATAGATATGCAAAGATTTATACAAAATGGCATTCGTGGGGGATTGCACTTGTCAGAGATATTCAATTGCTAATCATAAGTATATGAATGATTATGATAGCACAAAACCCTCTCAACATTTAATGTATTTCGATTCAAATTATCTAAATGGATGGGCGATTTCACAATGTCTCCCATATGGTGATTTTCAGTGGTTAAGTGAGGATGAAGTACGATCATTTCATTTTTTTTCAATTTCTGAAACGTATGAATATGGATATATTCTTGAAGTAGATTTAGAATACCCAGCATCACTTCATGATATGCATAACGACTGGACGTTTTGTCCAAGCAATCAAAAACCGTCTGCAAAGTGTACAGTTAAAAAGCTTATCGCTGACCTAAGACCGAAATATAAGTATACCATACATTATGGAAATCTTCAACAATGTATTCATAATGGATTGCGGTTAACTAATATTTATGCAATGAAAATACTGCATAATTATTATAATAAATCCATATAGTAAGGCTTTACAGTATTAGATCTTTCGAAATTGTTGATGTATGATTTTCATTATGATTATATGGTCGCACAGTTTAAATCTGATCTAGCATTAAATTATATGGATACAGACTACCTAATATATACTATTTAAACTGAGGACTTTTATAAAAATATTAGAGATGATCTTGAAATGAAATTCGATACATCTAAATATTCATGCTCATAAATATGCCCTAAAGAAAGTTAATAAAAAAAGTCTTGGTCATGATGAAAGATGAGAATAATGGTAGGATAATGAAAGAATTCATAGGACTTCGACCCGAAATGTACTCATTGAATTAAAAAGGCAAAGGGTATTAAAAAATCAATTTTGGAAAACATCAGTGTGAAATGCTTTAAAGATTGTCTTTTTAATAATAAATCAAATACAACAAATAATATGTTAATTTTTAGATCTAACTTACATAAATTGTGCACTCAAAAAATAACAAAAGTAGCCTTAAGTTCTCAAGATGATAAGAGAAAGAGAGATAAGAGATGATTGTATACATACTTATGCATGGGGTCACTATAAAATTGTAAATTAATTGGATAAATAAAAACATTAAAAAAAATACTGAGTCGACTTTTTTACTTTTATTCTGAAATTGTATATAAATTGAGACAGAGAGAAAGTTGAACGAAGTTACCTTAAAAGAGGAAGATGTATTAATACTTTATATCATATTCAGTAGATCCCACATTACAAATTCTGCTGTATTTAAAAAATATAAGAATGAGCAATTCCCAGCGTTTAACCGGCCGTGAGAGTGGACGTGAAGATAAGGTGAAAGAAGCAAAATATAAAATATATCAAAATCCAGCTAAAACAAATAACGGAAGCCTCAACATGAACAATCAAAATCAGCAAATTCAATCCAACGAAATATCATCATAACAGATATTTTTCAAATTAAATTCAAATTCAGATTTAATAATACATCGTGATATTCAAGAAAATATAATATTATCTACAACTCGTGAGCTTTTTGATGAGGATGATGATACAGTTGAAGTCCCATTGAAGATGAGGAGGATGACATATTTAATAATAGACATCATTATTTGAATCAAGAAGCTTTACTAATAATATTATCAGATAGTGGGGAAAAACTATTTGAATACCAAAATTTATTTGATTAATAAAATTTTATATATATAAGTTAACAGAGGTCAGCGACACCAGCTCCACATGCTGATATAGCACTGAGCCGAATGTTCTTACGAGCTAACAGGGGTCAGCAAAATGCAACATAACACCAGCCGCAGATGCTGACATAGCTCTGGGCCGGATGTTCTTGCACGACGGCAGCGCACGAGGCGCAAGCTAAGCAATCTAGCGGCCGTTGTGAAAGCACACAATAGCTTAGGTATTTTTGATCAATCTTTTGTAAATTTAGTTTTTAATGCGGCTTTCACTGAGGCACATCGGCCCAGAGACTTCGCGCGTAAATTAACTCACTCACTACGGCGTATCGGCCTAGTGTTTTATAAATCATTACCCAAATAAAGTTAAATATAGATAATCCGCGAGGACCATTATTTAAATCTTAATTTATATATATATTACAAAACTATATTCTTCTTGTTTATTCTATTATCATTAAAGGAGTTTTGCGAATAATTTTTTTTATTAATCAATCGAATTTGCAGATCTTAAGAATTCTTCAAAAATTTTTACTGATTCAACCTATTCTCATTTCCCATTCTCCTTTCAGCTTCGGTAACAGGTAATTTTCAGATGACGAACTTTATAAGTACTGTTCCAAGTACACCTTTTTGTTGAGACATATTCATCATATGGAAGCATAAAATGTCTAAAAAGCGGTATATAGCTCTCTTGCCTATACATCTTTTTCGCGTGAATTCTCAAGTTGAAGTAGAATTAGTAGCGTATTGAAACATTGAGCTACTATAATGAATATATAATATTAAAAAAGATGAGTGTTATATATATTTTCACAGCAAACGATAAAATAATAATTATTGCAATATTCAATTTATATCAAATCTATAACCCAAACCTAGTCATACATAACTCTATTTTCAAAAGAAATAAAATCATATAAAATTCATAATTTATTCATTTTTATTTCATATTATTACAAAAAGTTTTACATTTAAATGATTCTTCTTATTTATTATTTAAAATAATATGTATATATATATATATATATATATATATATATATATACATATTATTTTATATATATATATATATATATATATATATATTATTTTATATATATATATATATATATATATATATATATATATATATATGTGATGCGCCTATTTTGGGGGCACTTTTTGGGTAAGGAGGTTATTTCAGCGACATTTGCCACTATCGGGGACTGTCCCCGAAAAAATCGACGGTGCACTGTTAATTTTGAGGACATTTTCGTTTTCAAAGCAAAGTACATAACTTTTGGATATGAATTATATATGGTTTGAAAATATACTTTTTTTCGATAAAGATTGACTTAGCATTAAGCCAATCTAGATTTTATAAAAAAAGTTACAGTCCTTTTTTAATTTTTATAGATTATGCATATAGTCAATTTTGGAGACCCATACTTCTATGATTTTTCTTTAGTTGTCCGTTTAGTATTTATGACCCCAGTTAAGTTAATCTCATTTTTACTGGTTAAATATATGTTTAAAATATATGAACAACAACATATTTAACCAATTATTGATTATTTTATGAAAAATATAAAATTAAATTCCATCGATGTGGCAACACCGCACATATATATAAACAACAGCTTTTATGAGGACAGAGGAACGGTGGAATTATTTCTAATGTAACGATTATTTCGGGCACACTATATGTGACATTCCTTTTGGGGACAATGTCCTTAAAATAACTACATATATCATATATAACCAAATGTACAAACATGTTTTAATGGAATGAAACGAAAATTTAACAAACGCACACGAAAACTTTGAAAAATAATACGAACATATGTACATACATGGCTTATAAGGATATATTTATATATTTTTATTTGGAAGTGAATATTTATATGTACCTCTTTTTTGAATAGCTGTTCCATATTTTCAGAGTCAAAAGTCTAAAAGTATTTATTATATGAAAATAAGTTCGGTGTGCAAGAGTTTATATGAAATGAGATAGTTTTTTTATTAATGGTAGGGAGCTCCCGCTATTCCCTAGCGGGTATTCACCCAGAACCCTCTTCTACCAACACCAAATTCAGCTCGCGCTAGCAGAGCTTGTTTGCTTCAGCAGTAATGAAAATTTTTTTTTTAAAAAAACCACACTTTTTGGGCTCGAATCGAGCTAAAAATTCTTGAGTTAAGTATAATTCGTACTTCATTTCATAGAAGCTCTGAAAGGTCTTAGAATAAGTACTAATATTCTTGAATCAAGTACAAAAAATGTATTTGATGCAGCATTTGTACTTAATGTAAGCTTTAAAAAATCAAGAAGAATAAAAGTTAACTCAAGGTTTAAAAATCTTGAAAAGTTGGACAGCCCAAAAAAGTGAGAAAGAATTGGCACGCGCTCGCTCTCTCAATTTTGTTTCTAATTCTTTTGCTGAAGCCAACGCGTGCCATTTCAAGTAAAGAGTTCGGTGACGTAGAAATGTACGCGGATAAAAAAGCTATATTGCCGGAGCAAAGGCTTCGAGAGCTCCTTAAGCAATTTGGATTGAAGCACCTGCTTTCCTATTTAGACGGTAAGTACATATGCACATACATACGTATGTATTGGTTTAATTATTCTTGTGTATATATGTACATATATATACTTACATAGATTAACGTAGATAAGATATATATTTACATACATAGATAATACACATACATATGTATGTACATGCACACAAGAATTCTACAGTCATCAGTAGCGCTTATTGTACTATTTTCGGGTGTTCTCAAAATGACAAATACATTACAGATAATAATAATTAATAAATCGAGTAGCAACCATCAAAGCTGCTACTGCCTAAGTGACACTTAAGAAACTTGCGCGCTTTCAGTTGTCAAATGAGGGGCGGCCTCGGTGAGCATAAAGTTTCTCGAGCTGCGCCCGATCGGATGGCGTTACTTTATGCGCATTCTTTTTTTGTTAGATTAATATTTGGACATTAGGCTTTTGGTGACGGTTACAGGTGGCTTGCAGCTAGTTGTAGATGTTACCACAGTATAGTCGCCATTGCCATCCGACTGGTTGCAGCAAGTGCCAAATGCCGTAGCGGAATCGGAGGAACAAAGATCAAACATCGTTTGTGATGTGCTGGCTGCACGTTTAATTGGCTTTTTCGCTGATTTTTCCAAGGCACGTGCCAAGCCGGATCATTAGACAAGGCCGTCGAGTTCCATCCACGCTGTGATTGTTAAAGCTCGACAGCTGTGGCGATGCTGAGGCTTCACCTTCTTCCTTTAGTTCCGCTTGTTGCCTCAGTTTTTGCACGCCTCCAAATATATTTGCTTCGAAAGCGCTTGTGCACGCTTGAAATCTATATCGCGATCATTTGCTTCAATTGATGCTTAGTTTTCTTAAGCTTTGATTCGGGGGTGTTTTCAGTTACTTTTCTGGAGGTGTTGTTCATGCATTTTGCTTTGTTGCTCTTGGCACAGAGCTGGATTGATTTGGGAGTTGGTATTGGGGCACTCATATTTAAGAATTTTACTTATGCATTTTGGTTGGGCTCAGCTTCGGACACTTGCTGCATTTTGCGGGCTGGCTTTTTCTTCAAATCGCCCTCCTCTGTGTCAAATTAGCGGCGGTGACTTAGCGTCGATTTTTTGTACTTGTTATCGAAAATGGAATCGTTCACTTTTAAATGCATTTATTTATGTTTTTAAGCACAAAACCTAATAAATTTAAATGCAGAATTGCAAATTACCGCTATATTGATGAATAAAAATGTTAGGTAATTATTGCCAGCTAGTTTTTTTCATTAACATAGGGTATAATAGGAAAAGTAGAAACATACAAATTTTTTTAAAAACTCGCTGTACGATTTTTTTTATATAAAAAACAAAATGATTGATAATTCGCGATCTATATTAAACAACCAAAAAATATAAATGAAAATTTGTTGAAATATTGACACCTTTTTATAATGCTGTGTATAAATACACAGTTGCCTTATTACGTAGTAATATATTTTAATAAAGATAATGTTTTATTGTAAAATGCCAATTATGTCATTTATTATTGTATTTCTTTCCCATATACTAATATTTTAAATTAATTTTTTCCCTCTCAATACTGTATAACATTGTTCAACGCTGATTCCAAGCAGTGGTTCGGTTTCCGTTAAAACTCATAGCTCGTTAGGCCTTTTAAATGAACAGCATGAGGTGTGTTAACATTTTATTTACTTTTCTAAAAAACTGGCTAATCGATTTGTTTAGAATTATTACGTAAAGCTTTCTTAAATATATATCTTTAAGTTGGTATACCGTGCATTATCCCTGAGAAAAGATATTAGGGTTCAAGTGCAAGGATTATTTTTTTACGGTCATTTTGTATGGTATTAGCACTGTTTTACAAATATTTTTAAAACGTGCTGATCGATTTTTATAATTTGTCCAAAATGGGTTAGGTGAAACTATAGACCTTAATCACGATTAATATACACGTATATGCGGTTTTCGGGGCCATTATCTAAGTTAAGATATTTAAAGAATGGTGGAAAGCTTAATTTTCAACCCCTTGGTTTAACCATATTATAATTTAAAATTCAAAAAGAAATAGATCTAGACAGTATATAATTTAATTTTTTTCAATTCTGCATTTACATTGTTTAGGTTGTGTGCTTAAAAACATAAATAAATGCATTTAAAATTGAGCGATTCCTTTTCCGATAACAAGTTCCACAAATCGACGCTATGTCACCGCCGCTAACTTGACGCACATAATCTTATTGTATAAATTGAATAGAATGAGTCAATACGATTTTACGATTATTTTGGGAATTATCGATTGATTTCTAGGAAAACCATTTTTCCGGTTAATCGCAATCGCCCGTGCGGTTATTTTAATTTCGAAGTTTTTGAGCGACGAATTAAAAAAGTTATAAAAAATGTTTTATTTAGTAAAATGTGGGGAGTATTATATACTACCGCAAAACAAAGTTGTAATAAAAAAAGAAAAATGTTTCGCGAAATTTAAAGGCGCGAAATACGAGGCCTTTATTATAGATAAAGCTTCAAGTGCATCTCGCCTGGAAAAGAAATTCAAAAGCCTAAATGGTAAGTCAAATGTTTAATGCATGTACAAGTGCATATTATATTTTTTAGAGAAATCGTGTGATGATCGTTATGTATATGTATGTGCTATTCTACATATACATATTATGTAAACTTATGTACTTTTGTATGTGTATTTTAAATTGAGTTGAATTGAATTGTATGTTGTTGAATTTCCGTTAAACAGATATGTACAAAGGCAAATTAACACGAAAAGTTAAATTCTCATACACTCATACAAAGGTACATAAAGTCATTTCTTGCACAAAAAGCTAAAAATTTTATAAAAAAAAAATATATTTTTTTTTGTACAGAAGCTGAAATTCCAAAAAGTGCTGTTGTTGGAGAAGATATGGCCACAAACTGGGGCGCCAAAGGTAAGGATAAATATTTAATTCAACTTATATTTGTTTTTTCATACATATGTGTTATAAGTATTATTTTACAACAAATATTTTCTCATTTTTTTCAATAGGCGCTGGTCAAAATAGTCTGGATGCAAGAGCAGATATGCAAACTGATTGCAGCGTACAGGGTGAGTGCAAATTTCATAGTTTGTCATAGAAGGGAACTAGTTTAACTGCTGAAGTCAGCAGAAGGATGTTAATTTGATAACTAAAAAATAAAAATTACAGAATAACTTAATTATTATTTTATTGCATATGTTTTTTATATGTTGTTTTATATACCCAACCTATTTGATCGCATTTAAAAAGGAACATTTTTAGTTGCTTCAACCCTCACAAATAAAAAACATTAGATTTGCATATTTTCATAGATACAAAAGTATTGGCAATTGCTTAAATAATTGTGTTAAAATATGAAAAAATAAAACAAAAAATAAAAATTATTGTTTAGTGATTTTGCCATTTTATTTTCGATTTGTCATTAAATGCATCAGTTTTCATTAAACATTTGGATCAATTTTGTGCCGCTCGTCTATAACTGATTTACTTTTGTCCAATAGCTCGGCAAATTCTTAAAAGGATCTGCCATGCTTGCGTTAATTTATTATATGTATTTAATTTAATATATTTTCGCTGCTCTACGGTGGTTTCACACTTCTTGGCGGTCATTTTTGCAAAATAAACAATAAATTGATCTTTAAACAATTTTTTCTAATAAATTTTCTGAGATTAAAATTACGGTGCCTACAGATGTGCATTTTGACAAAGAAAAATAACACCATATCAAAAATAATATTAAAATGAAAACTATATATATGAAAAAATGCAAATACTTTTGTTCTTATAAAATTACGGGTCTATAGAATGAAAACATTATGAAATTTAGCCATGCCGCCAGCTTTTATAAAAATAATTGGATTTCTTGCACAAATTCGCTAAAAATTTTATAAAAAATATAATTTTTTTTTTTTATTTTTACAGAAGCTGATAATCCAAAAAGTGCTGATGTTGGAGAAGATATGGCCACAAACTGGGGCGCCAAAGGTAAGGATAAATATTTAATTCAACTTATATTTGTTTTTTCATACATATGTGTTATAAGTATTATTTTACAACAAATATTTTCTCATTTTTTTCAATAGGCGCTGGTCAAAATAGTCTGGATGCAAGAGCAGATATGCAAACTGATTGCAGCGTACAGGGTGAGTGCAAATTTCATAGTTTGTCATAGAAGGGAACTAGTTTAACTGCTGAAGTCAGCAGAAGGATGTTAATTTGATAACTAAAAAATAAAAATTACAGAATAACTTAATTATTATTTTATTGCATATGTTTTTTATATGTTGTTTTATATACCCAACCTATTTGATCGCATTTAAAAAGGAACATTTTTAGTTGCTTCAACCCTCACAAATAAAAAACATTAGATTTGCATATTTTCATAGATACAAAAGTATTGGCAATTGCTTAAATAATTGTGTTAAAATATGAAAAAATAAAACAAAAAATAAAAATTATTGTTTAGTGATTTTGCCATTTTATTTTCGATTTGTCATTAAATGCATCAGTTTTCATTAAACATTTGGATCAATTTTGTGCCGCTCGTCTATAACTGATTTACTTTTGTCCAATAGCTCGGCAAATTCTTAAAAGGATCTGCCATGCTTGCGTTAATTTATTATATGTATTTAATTTAATATATTTTCGCTGCTCTACGGTGGTTTCACACTTCTTGGCGGTCATTTTTGCAAAATAAACAATAAATTGATCTTTAAACAATTTTTTCTAATAAATTTTCTGAGATTAAAATTACGGTGCCTACAGATGTGCATTTTGACAAAGAAAAATAACACCATATCAAAAATAATATTAAAATGAAAACTATATATATGAAAAAATGCAAATACTTTTGTTCTTATAAAATTACGGGTCTATAGAATGAAAACATTATGAAATTTAGCCATGCCGACAGCTTTTATAAAAATAATTGGATTTCTTGCACAAATTCGCTAAAAATTTTATAAAAAATATAATTTTTTTTTTTATTTTTACAGAAGCTGATAATCCAAAAAGTGCTGATGTTGGAGAAGATATGGCCACAAACTGGGGCGCCAAAGGTAAGGATAAATATTTAATTCAACTTATATTTGTTTTTTCATACATATGTGTTATAAGTATTATTTTACAACAAATATTTTCTCATTTTTTTCAATAGGCGCTGGTCAAAATAGTCTGGATGCAAGAGCAGATATGCAAACTGATTGCAGCGTACAGGGTGAGTGCAAATTTCATAGTTTGTCATAGAAGGGAACTAGTTTAACTGCTGAAGTCAGCAGAAGGATGTTAATTTGATAACTAAAAAATAAAAATTACAGAATAACTTAATTATTATTTTATTGCATATGTTTTTTATATGTTGTTTTATATACCCAACCTATTTGATCGCATTTAAAAAGGAACATTTTTAGTTGCTTCAACCCTCACAAATAAAAAACATTAGATTTGCATATTTTCATAGATACAAAAGTATTGGCAATTGTTTAAATAATTGTGTTAAAATATGAAAAAATAAAACAAGAAATAAAAATTAATATTTAGTGATTTTGCCAGAAGAAAATGTTGTATGCAGTGGACGGATACTTAGACAATTTTCTCTTAAAATATATTCATGAAAAACTCTACGTCAATCCTCTTAAAGCTTCCAATAAAAAATACTAGGTAGCCCGGAGAGAAACAATCTTTTTTTTTTTGCAAATATATTAAGTATTATTTCCTCATCATCTGAATAGGTGTACGTAATAAATTTCTAACCATACTTTTTTATATATTTTTATTGCACAGTAGACTCAACTTTTTTAAACTCCAATATAACGATGGAGTCAGCTGCTTCAGACATGACATACTTCCCAGATAAATCATCGTCATTTATGGATAGTACATCCGTTTCTTACGAACCAACGGAACCGTTGTATGATGTTAGAAAAATTACTGTCCCAATTGCTAAGAACCAGAAAAAATGTAAACGGCACTTTTGCATATTTTGTAAAACTTTGCAAACAAAATTTGCACGCCACATAGAACTTAAACATAAGGTTGAACCACAAGTTAGAGAGATCAGCAGTTTACCAAAAGGCAGCCAGCAAAGAATAAAATTGCTTGACGCTTTACGAAAAAAAGGCGATTTCATTTATAACACTGATGCAAATTACAATGAAGGGACTTTTATAGTGCCTCGTCAATTGAGGGAAAACTCAAAAAGAGGTGCTTTAGATTTTGTTTGCTGCACTGGATGTAAGGCCTATTTTCCAAAGATAACTATTCGGAATCACATAAAAAATTGTAGCAGTAATATCCATAAAAAAGGCAACCGGGATATACTAAAATCTGGACGAGGCACTACAGGCTATATGCATAGTGCTGCAAATATTATATTGCGTAATAAAATAATGCCTGTCCTTAATGACGATGTTATCAGTAGGACAATCATGTATGATCATCTAATAATATTGTTCGGAAATTCAGAAGCCATGAAACACACGGAAGTACAGCACGATATGATAAGGGCAAATATGCGTTATCTAAGTCGCCTTTTAATCGCGATAAAATCGGAATGCCCCGACGTGATAGAGCTGAAAGATGTCATTTGCCCTAAATATTATGATGCCGTGATTTCTGGAATTCGTTCTGTTGCTGAGTTTAATTACGATAATTTGAGTTTTATGAAGCCCACTGCAGCGACAACACTAACATGCTTGGTCAAAAAATGTGCGAGAATATTAGGAGCACAGAGTATTAAAGATGGCGATGATAGCAGGAAAAAATTAGTGAATGATTTCTTATCTCTGTGGGAAACAGAAATAAATTTAAACATAAATAAAAGAGCTGTTGAGGATCAAACAAAAAAACATAGAGCTGTCAAAGTATTAATACCTACTGTGGAGGACATAAAATTACTGTATGATTTTGTTCATGATTTATCCGCTAAAGCTTTGAATGAGCTAAACAGCAAATTCAACGTTTTGTCATTAACCTCGTTAAAGCAGAGCACTTTGATCAGTTTGCTTATTTTCAATCGGCGCAGAGTTGGCGAACTGGAAAGGCTTACTCTTGAGAGTTACAGAACTGCTCATTCTATTGGGGACATCGACGATAGAGCTAATTCTAATCTGTATAAAGACATGTCTGCCAAAATGAGAAACATTTCTCAAAATTTCACCAGGGTGATTATTCGTGGCAAAAAAAACCGTACAGTTCCAGTTCTTTTTACACCATGGGATCGTTATTGCATAGACAATATTCTGGAATATGGAAAACGCACAATAAATAAACCAACTACATATATCTTTAGTGTGCCAAACCCGCGGCCACTAAGAAAAGAATATATTCGTGCGTGTCCAATACTAGAAAAATTCGCAAATGAATGTGGTGCACGTTGCCCTGAATCCCTTAGAGGCACAAACCTGCGAAAGCAATTGGCCACACATACCTCTTTATCTAATGTTAAGGACATTCAAATTGATTATTTGGCGAGCTTTATGGGTCACCATAAAGACATCCATAAAAATTACTATCGTGTTCCTGCCTCTGTAGCAGAGATGACCCAAGTTTCGCAATTACTTATGTCAGCAATGAACATGGAAGAGGAAAATGCTGAAATTGTAGAAGCTAATCCCGACAGTGAGTTAATTTATTTAGTCCTAGCTGCAATGCTATAGAAGAATACTTCAAAAGAATTTTTGCAAGAATCGAAACTTCGATACAATCGAAGATACTTTCACTATTTAAGAAATTAGTGATGGTTTAAAATAATTAAAATATTTTGTTGGTATGGCTAGTCCGAAGTTCAAAACTATTTAATTTAATATTTTGCTAATTTTATTGCAAGCAATATATTAAGTTAAATTTTTTTCAACTGTTTATTTAAACAAACCCGGACCTCAAGCAAACAAACAAAATATTTAAAAAAATTATATATGCTTTAACGTACTTTTTCTTACAGCTGAAATTAATAATTCAGAAAGCTCAAATGAATCAAATGATGAAGAGCCGCCGGAGTTTGTATGTACGTCAGATGACGCAAATTATTCGCCTCCCAAAAGAATGGTAAAACGTCGAAGCAGTAAGTATTACGGAATAGCCAACAAGTAATCAATTTCAGTATAATACTTAATATAACAATACAAAGAGTCCCACGGTTAAAGCTCATGTCCTTCACTTTTATGGAGCTCAATCTCTAACAGATCAATTACTAACGGCATGACAAATCAAAACTTATTCATTTACTTATATAAATAAACTTTTTTATTGCAGCGTCACCGTTTGGAAAAACGCGCCGTGTACGATGGGGCCCAGGCGAACGCAAGCAACTGGAAAACATATTTGGGAATTTAGAAACATTGGAAAAGTTGCCATCGCTTAAAAAATGTTCCCAAATAATAAATGAGAATCCATGTTTTCGCGGCCGCACTTCAGCTCAACTAAAGACTTTTCTGGACAACCAGAGAAAAGCGGAGGGGAGGAAAAAATCTTTGTAATGTTTTAAAACAATAAAAATAAAATAAAATAATCTTATAACAAAATATATAAAATATGCATGTTTACTTTTCATACAAGTTTATGATGATCAATAATTTCGTTTAATATTGATCCGACAGACAAATGGAGTGACGGGCGTGTCTAAATCGACACTATTTCGTTAATAATAGATATAGATTAAATTTATTTTACACTGCTAAATAAGCAAAACTTCGTTATACCACTTTCATACATTTTTAATGGGTTGGCGGTAAACAAAAAATAAAAATCTCAAATACTTACTCAAATGGGAGTAAGTAAAAGTTTCCGTGTTCTAATTCCATATTAAAATGTTTGTATATTCGGTAATATGCGCTAGAGTTATTTGAGGGACATTGTCCCCAATAAGGACGTCTCATATAGTGTTCCCGAAATAATCGTTACTCATCCAATTCATTCCACCGTTCCCTGTCCCTAAAAATAGCTTTAGCCAATAAGACTTTGGACCAGGTGGCAACTCTAAATTTTTGTCCCCAAAATAAGCTTTCTAATGGATTATGATTATATATAATATTTTGGCAAAGTATTTAAAGTCAGTTTTGAAGACTCGGTCCCAGAAATAATCTTTACATATCGTGTCCCCAAATAAATCTCTCTATGACCAAAGGCACATATTTTTTAACAGAAAGCTCCAAAATGCCCCATTCTCAGAGAGATGATTATTTGGGGGCTTATTAATAGAAAAACATAGCGAAAGTCCCACCTTTTGTCTGTCCCCAAAACAAGCGTATCACATATATATATATATATATATATATATATATAATAGTTCTTGTTAAAAAATTCTTTTCCATCTTGGGTTAATAAATTCTTAGGAATACGACCCAATTTAAAAATATTTAACATCGCCTTTGTAACGTCTTGAGCATTTTTGCTTTTGAGTGCTACACCCCAGGCATATTTGAAAAATGTATCGATAACAATTAATAGGAATCGAAAATTTTTGTTTGAAAATATGTGCGTCAAATTAGCGGCGGTGACTTAGCGTCGAATTTTGGTTCTTGTTATCGGAAAACTATTGGTCACTTTCAAATGGATTTATTTATGTTTTTAAGCACGAAAACAAATAAATTTAAATGCAGAATTGCAAAGAATTAAATTATTTACTATCCACATTCATTTATTTTTGAATTTTAATTTATAATATGGGTAAACAAAGGAGTTGAAAAGTTTGGTTTTCGCCATTCTTTAAATATCTTAATTCAGGGATAATGGCCCCGAAAACCGCATAAACACGATTTAAGTCTATAGTTTCACCTAACCAATATTGAAAAAATTATAAAAATCGATCAGCACGACGCACTACAGTGCAGCAACCTCGTTGCTAGCCCCATACAAAATGACCGTAAAAAATCACCCTTGCACTCGAACCCTAATAACTTTTCTCAGGGATAATGGCCCTCAATGCACGGTATACCAACTTGAAGATACATGTTTAAGGAATCTTTACTCATTAATTCTAAACAAATCGATCAGCCAGTTTTTTAGAAAAATAGCAAAATGTAAGCACACCTCATGTTGTTTATTCAAAAGGCCTATCGAGCTACTAGCTCCAACGGGAACCGAACCACTGCTCGGAATCAGTGTTGAACAATGCTATACAGTATTGAGCGGGAACAAATTAATTCAAAATACTTCTATATAGAAGGAAATGCAGTAATATATGAAATAATTGTCATTTTACAATAAAACATTATCTTTGGTAAAATAGACTGCTGCAAAAGACGACAACTATGCATTTAAGTATTTATACACGTATAATAACGAAAAGGTGGCAATATTTCAACCTTTATTATATTTCTCCGATAATGGCCCGAAATACACGGTAGTTTAACATATAGATCGCGAATTATCAATCATTTTGCTTTTTACATCAAGAAAATCGTCCAGCCAGTTTTGGAGAAATTCGCATTTTACTATTTTTCTTATTATATCCCCTGTTAAGCAAAAAAAAACCATCTGGCAACATTACATACTTAATATATTTATGTTAGGGGCTGCCAACTTATGAAGAATGCAAACATAATGATAAAGAATATATAAAGATGCCAGCTTGTGAAAATAAGTAAAAGTATACATACATACATACACGACGCTAAGTCACCACCGCTAATTTGACGCACGTTTTGAAAATATATTATTTCCCATTTTCACCAAATCGGCCTGCCAATGATCATCGATTCCTTTCATAATAACCCTTTACGCTCAAAATTTTTTCGCCCTGGTCCATGCAACTCATAAACTATTCCCCTCTTGCTCATGGTGTTAGTGTGTGTTCTTTTTTTATGTTATGTTGGTTTGTTTAAAAGCTTTAATGGTAATTTCCTGCCTTTAGTTTGCATTCTTACATTTTTTAATACACTTTTCAGAGTAGTATAGTATTTAAATACAAAATCCTCGAGACTCGCTATTTTTTCATTTAGTTAAGCTATTATTTCTTCACAATATTCTCTCAGATTCTTTTCGCTACTTGTAGACTGAGTGATAATACCCTTTTCTATATTTAAGTTTTCTTTTCTAATGAGCGTTTGCAAGTCTTGTGCTAATCCAACGACCTTACTTTCCAAAAAACGATAGTTAACTGCGTACTTTTCTTGAATCGGGTTCCCGACGTTTTTAAGACGTTTACTCTGGATATCAATGTTTTGATCGTTATCCATAAACAGCCCCAAGAATTTAGCACAATTTTTCTTAAGATTCTTAGTATTGTATTTATCACTTGAAAAGTGACCAAGCTTGTCTACAGACATGCTGTGAATAGCCAAACCATTGAATATTTATTATATTTATAATAGCTCTATTGTCTTAAGTCAATCTTTCAACAATGTAATTGACTCTCTAATTTTAGCATCAACGCAATATTTTCACTATTGATATAAGTAATGAAAAATGTCTTAAGTTCATTAAAGTTATTTGTATTTATACTCTTTAATTTAACATTTTCACTTATAAGATATACTCCCAATTCATTATTTTCACTATTAGTATACGTAAACAAATAGTTTTTTTATTTCTTGTTAGATTTTGTCAAAACTTATATTATTCTCTTCAAATTTTCCAAAAATCAACTTCATTATGTATAAGAAGCTCCAAATCCTCTTTTAATTTGTATAATATATATATATATCCCAACAAGAACCTCTTACTCTAATAAAAACAAAAAAAAAATTCGGTATGGGTATCACTAGAAGTAATAAAACAAGTAAGAGGCTCTAGTTGGGAGCTCCCGACTAGGGGATACCCTGAACCCTCTTCTTCCAACATCAAATGCATATACATATTCTATTTTAGAAGCTATATGTCAAGTTTGGTGACTCTAGCTCTTATTATTTACCAAAATTGCACAACAAACAAGATATCAATATCTATTTTTATTGATCGCTTAGAAGCGGAGTAAGTTATCGATTATCGGAAACAAACTCGATCTGCGCGGGAACTAGGAGCAACTACATCTAAAATTTCAAGAGATTTCTGAGATCCTTGCGTTCATACATACGGACGGACAGACAGACGGACATGGCTAGATCGACTCGGCTATTGATGCTGATCAAGAATATATATACATTATGGGGTCGGAGATGCTTCCTTCTGCCTGTTACATACATTTGGATTTTGCACAAATACAATATACCCTTATACCCATATTTAATGGGTTCAGGGTATAAAAACGCTTCAACACGTAATAGTAACACGAAATAGTCGCTCATATTCCACAGTAGGGCGAGGGTCAACTAGAAGAGCACTTCAACCAGCAAATACAACATTCTTAAAATCTCTAGGTTTTAAAGTTATATAACAATGGTAATCAACAGCATTTTAAATGTTCGAGAAAAACCTTATTCCGATTATAGTATAAGGAAAAAGGAATATCATACTTGTACACCCTATCTTCAATCATTCAATGTTAATGATGAAGTTCGAATTACACTTCAAAACCAAGATTTGTATGTTTTACCACATGGTAGTTTCATCAGCATGGAAGGTTGCTAAGGTTATTACGGATGCTGATACACCAGTTGCTACAGGCAAACTTAAAAATAAATGCATGGCATATTTATTTGAAGAAATTCGATATGAACTAATTGGTAGTGAGATTGATCGCACTCGTTTGGTTGGAGTTAGTTCAACCATAAAAAACTATGTTTCTTTAAATTAATTAGAGAGTGAAATGCTTGAGCTGGATGGTTTAGAGGTGAAAGTCGCGAACTATCGAACATAAGTGATAAGGGGTTTTCTCATTTCAATGTAACTCTAAAAATTTTAATCGGGTTTGCTGTAGACTATAATAAAATCCTATTAAATTGCTTAAGAATAAGAATATGAGTGTCGTATTTCAAAATAAGGTTGGCACCGTTGAGTATAAACTCAACATTTTCAAGATAACCTGGAAAATTCCACATATAATACTAAATGATCAAGGAAAACCGCAAATGTTCAATGTGGTTAAAATTGTTAAAAGTTCTCTCCCAATAGCATTATGCAGCTGGGAATGTTATATGAATCTATCACCCACAGATGGCGCTCAACACACTTGGAATGTAAAGCTAGCAGCTAATAGAGAACGTCCTCGATTTGCCTTATTCGTGTTTATATAGGAGGGAAAAATTATTACAAACAATTTATTAAACTTAAAAGTAAAATTAAATTTAAAAGATGATTTAAATTTAAATTTTGAGCGCAGACGATTTGCTGTTTTGTATGATATGTACGCTAAATTTCAAGAAAGCTATTATATGAAAGAACCTCAACCACTGCTAACACTTAAAGAATTTGAGCAAAATGCCCCCATTGTTGTTGTGGACTTATCATATCACAATGAGGCAGCTAAATCCGGACCCATTGATGTTCAAATTTCTATAGACTTAGCAACAGGAAATACTTCAACATGTGATGCTTACTTAATACTTATCCATGACCGATCTGTTGAGTATTCACCGTTAACCTCATTAGTTCAACGCATAGTTTGATAGCGATCGGATGTATTCGTAGCGATCCTAAGAAAATGAATACCACTGTCATATATCTTACATTTACTGGCGAAAAACATTGTGAGATTATTGTCAAAGAAATCGCAATATTCTTTACACCGGACACCATGCTCGACCAAGTATTTCGAATAAAACCTCCATACACCTTTAAGGAACTAAACAAGCGTCAGCAAACCTATTCACGGACAGATGCAGTTCTCTCTTGGGAGATCGGTGAGGACGATTACAACTCAACCAAAAGATGGCTTCGCGAAAAAACTAAAGCCAAACGTATAATTACGTACGGATGTCAGGAAAAATACATCTTACAATGTATGCTTAAAACAAGCGTCGAAGACTATGATGATTATATGAATGCTCCAGTGCTTTCATCTGATCAAATCAGCGGCTATAAAAAGTGTGCTTCCTATTCAAATCAGCATGATGTGTGCAGTTATCAAGCGGGCATATGTCTAAACTATTTGATATCAGACTACTTTTAACAATTGAATAATGATATCTACTAATATTTAACTTCTCCAAAAAAAACAAGTAAGAGGTTCTAGTCGCGAGCTCCCGACTAGGGGATACCCTGAACAACATCTTCCAACATCAAATACATATATATATTATATTTAAGAAGCTATATGTCAAGTTTGGTGACTCTAGCTCTTATTATTTACCAAAAAAACGGTATATCGATATAGATTTTTATCGATTGCTTAGAAACGGAGTAAGTTATCGGTTATCGGAAATAAACTCGATCTGCGCGGGAGCTAGGAGCACCTACATCTAAAATTTCAAGTCTCTAGCTCTTATAGGTTCTGAGATCCATGCGTTCATACATACATACGGACGGACGGACGGACGGACGGGCGGACAGACAAACGGACATGGCTAGATCGACTCGGCTATTTATGCTGATCAAGAATATATATACAGTTCAGGTTCAGGGTATAAAAACAAGTAAGAGCTTTTAGTCGGGAGCTCCCGACTAGGGGATACCCTGAACCCTCTTCTTCCAACATCAAATGCATATATATATTCTATTTTAGAAGCTATATTTCAAGATTGGTGACTCTGGCTCTTATTATTTACCAAAATTGCCCAAGAAACAGGATATCGATATCGATTTTTATCGATTGCGTGGAAACGGAGTAAGTTATCGATTATCGAAAGTAAAAAAGGGTATATTGTATTTGTGCAAAATCCAAATGTATGTAACAGGCAGAAGGAAGCATCTCCGACCCCATAAAGTATATATATTCTTGATCAACATCAATAGCCGAGTCGATATAGCCATGTCCGTCGGTCTGTCCGTCCGTCCGTCCGTCCGTCCGTTGTATAAACGCAAGGTTCTCAGAACCTATTTTAGATGTAGGTGCTCCTAGTTCCCGCGCAGATCGAGTTTACTTCCGATAATCGATAACTTACTCCGTTTCCAAGCAATCGATAAACATCGATATCGATATCCTGTTTTTTAGGCAATTTTGGTAAATAATAAGAGCCAGAGTCACCAAACTTGAAATATAGCTTCTAAAATAAAATATATATATATGCATTTGATGTTGGAAGAAGAGGGTTCAGGGTATCCCCTAGTCGGGAGCTCCCGACTAGAAGCTCTTACTTGTTTTTTATACCCTGAACCCATTAAAAATGGGTATAAGGGTATATTGTATTTGTGCGAAAGCCATATGAATGTAACAGGCAGAAGGAAGCATCTCCGACCCCATAAAGTATATATATTCTTGATCAGCATAAATAGCCGAGTCGATCTAGCCATGTCAGTCTGTCTGTCCGTTCGTCCGTTCGTCCGTCCGTCTGTATGTATGATCGCAAGGATCTGAGAACCTATAAGAGCTAGTGACTTGAAATTTTAGGTGTAGGTGCTCCTAGCTCCCGCGCAGATCGAGTATACTTCCGATAATCGATAACTTACTCCGTTTCGACAAAAATCGATATCGATATCTTGTTTTTAGGCAATTTTGGTAAATAACAAGAGTCACCAAACTTGAAATATAGCTTCTAAAATAGAATATATATATATGCATTTGGTGTTGGAAGAAGAGGGTTCAGGGTATTCCATAGTCGGGAGCTCCCGACTAGAAGCTCTTACTTGTTGTTTATACCCTGAACCCATTAAAAATGGGTATAAGGGTATATTGTATTTGTGCGAAAGCCAAATGTATGTAACAGGCAGAAGGAAGCATCTCCGACCCCATAAAGTATATATATTCTTGATCAGCATAAATAGCCGAGTCGATCTGGCCATGTCCGTCTGTCTGTCCGCCCGTCCGTCCGTCCGTATGTATGTATGAACGCAAGGATCTCAGAACCTATAAGAGCTAGAGACTTGAAATTTTAGGTGTAGGTGCTCCTAGCTCCCGCGCAGATCGAGTTTATTTCCGATAATCGATAACTTACTCCGTTTCCAAGCAATCGGTAAAAATCTATATCGATATCCTGTTCTTATGGGCAATTTTGGTAAATAATAAAGCTTGACATATAGCTTCTAAAAGAGAATATATATATATATGCATTTGATGTTGGAAGAAGATGGTTCAGGGTATCCCCTAGTCGGGAGCTCCCGACTAGAACCTCTAGTTCAAATTCTTTTTTTGATTATAATAATTAAGGGGTCTTTCTGTGATTTGTGAATGGTTACTGTTGTCTTTTTAAGCACTATGTATGGTTGCTCTTGTGCTAATGGTATCTTCGCCTAAGAAGTTTTCGTTTAATTGGATTCTAGACAGAGCATCTGCCACATAATTTTTTTTTCCTGAGACGAATTTAATTTGGAAATCAAACTCATTTAGCTTGATTTTCCATCGTTGTAATTTCATGTTATGTTTTTTCAGGTTATTTAACCAGACGTCTAATCCTTAAAAATTAAATCTTCTAAGAGATTGTTCATTCAACGTTGGAGCGTTGCAGGTGCATTCTTAAGACCGAATGGCATGCGAGTGTACTCGTAATGGCCATGTTTAGTCGAAAGTGCGGTCTTGGGTATTGAACCAGGATCCATTTGGATTTGGTGGAAGCCTTTGGCTAGATCAATGGTTGTGAAATATTGACATTTTCCAAGTTTGTCTAATATTTCATCCATGATCGGGATAGGGTATTTATCATTAATAGTTATTTCATTGAGATTGCGACAATCTATGGCTAACCGGAATTTTTGATTTCCAGATGCATCGTTTTTCTATGGAACGATTATTACTCGTGAGCAGTAAGGGGATTTGGATTTTTATATTTTGTTTTATCATATCGCTTTTTTGTTTATTTACTTCCTCATCGTATATTGAGGATAGTCTATTTTTGCTTGACATGCTTCAAGGTATTCTCTCCCAATCAGAACATCATAATGCTCTGAGAAGTCTTGAATATAATCGTATGCTTTGTTTTAATTTAATAACACCATTTATAGTGTGAACCTTTAATGTTTCGTTGTAAATTGGAAAATTTAAGCGGTTTGTTTTCATTAGATTTATGGTTGAACCTGTGTCAATGACACATTTTAAAACTTCGCCATTCATAATCAATTTTATGAATGGATTTCTTCTGTTTGTTCCGAGGCTTGCTGATGAAAATTTTCGGATGTATCCATTTTCATCTGCCCACTGTTGCTATCTCTTTGACGTTTAGTTGGAGGGTTTGGCGCATTCAAGCGTGAATGGGACTGAATTTGATAATTTAAGGGATTTACCTTGACTTAATTTCTGTTGAAACTCGTGGTGAGCTTTCTGATTGTCTTCAGAATTATTGTGCTGTTTATTTTGTACGTGATAACTCTGATTCGTGTTGGAAAAGCCGCTTGTTCAGGTGGTTGGCTTAGCATTTTGCTGATAATTTCCCATGTTCCTATGATTGTTATTTTGATTTCCCTGCACATTATTAGTTTTAGGTTTATCAGTTACACTATTTTCATATGATCCTTCTCGTTGAGCTGCTTGCTTTAGTTTTGTGCCGACGTAATGTCGTATCTGGCTAACATCATGAAAAGCCTATCTGATAATTTTTTTGTAATTACATCTTTGATTGTGTTATTCATGGCATTTGTATAAAGTGTCGTATTGCTAGTTATATTTTTTAACGCTAACTTATTTAATATAAACAAGTAAAAGGTTCTAGTCGGGAGCTCCCGACTAGGGGATACCCTGAACCCTCTTATTCCAACACCAAATAAATTAATAAAAAAAAGTTCCCTTGGCAGGGCTCGAATTTGCAACTGACCGCATTACATACTGTCGACTCTACTCAACAGCCAAACCAGCAAAAAAAAAAATAATAATACTTTCCCCGGTAGGGCTCGAACTCGCGACAGACCGCACTTGCTATGCCTCTACTCAGCAGCCACACCAACAATTAAGTACTTATAATAAAAATAAAAGGAACTAAACTAACATTATAAAAAAATATGCAATTACCATGCTATTAGAATGCGAAGCAGACGCGCATGAATGTGTGTGTGTACATGTATACAGAAATTCTTAAAGCTGCTGCCCCATTCAATTGCGCAGTTGCATATAACTTTGGTTTTTCTTAACCGATCTTTATGAAATTTTCTACAGTATATCTTAATGTACCATAGAATATTTGTGTATTCTGAAAAAATCAATTGCATTTAAATTGTGGTTTAAATTGGTTGGCAATAAAAGTGTGGTGGTAGCGGGGAGGTGGCGATAGGTATGAAATGAAAGATACTTGAAATATCTATAATATTCTAGAAGCAACATATCATGTTTGTTGGCTCTAGCTCTTATTATTTACCCAATTTGCTAAAAAAAACAGGATGTCGATATCGATTTTTATCGATTGCTTGGAAACGGAGTAAGTTATCGATTATCGGAACAAACTCAATCTGCGCGGGAACTAGGAGCATCTACATCTAAGACAGACGGACGGACGGGCAGACAGACGGACATGGCTAGATCGACTCGGCTATTGATGCTGATCAAGAATATATATACTTTATGGGGTCGGAGATGCTTCCTTCTGCCTGTTACATACATTTGGATTTTTCACAAATACAATATACCCTTATACCCATTTTTAATGGGTTCAGGGTATAAAAAGATTTATTTTCGAGATCCTCGATGAACTTACGAAAGTTTCCCTGGTAATTCGTGTTGTATAAGCGTCGAAGGAGTTCTTCAAATGGTGTTTGCACTTTATATTCTTTAATCAATGCGCTCCTCAGCTCCTGCCTAGTGTTGGCTGCTGTCCTCTGTGAAACTCTCTGAGAATCTCCAGCGACTTGCAATTCGATGGCTCCGTATAAGATGCTGTGTTGTCTAACATCTCGGGTTGGATAAAGATTTAGGATGTAATCGATCCTTTTAATAAAAGCGTTGAGATTTTCCGTTGATCCGTCAAAGCTTGGCACCTGTCTCAGTTGTGAATGGGCCTGGTTGAGGTGTTGTTCTGATAATTACATGGTCATCTAAGTGTAATACACTTTTTTTGTAAATAGTTTTGAGTTCGTACTTTTTGAACTTTTTAGTTCTGTGAATTTGCACTTTTATTTCTTTGCAGTTTGCTTTTGCACTTTGCACATTTAATTTAGCTTATAGTTTGGGATTGATTATTGTTTTAATCTTTTTTTTGTGTGTGTTATTAAAAAGACCCAGTAATAACGTAGTGCAGGGATCAAAAGATATGCAAAGCCAGTAGTTATTACCTGTAGTAGCTTTAATTGCCCAAAGCGTTTACAGAAGATTTTCAGGATGTTGTCTTCAACGAAAAGCTGAATTTTCTGAATTTGTTTAGAAGCTACCTACTGGAGCGGTCATATTGTGATCTTAATGAATCTCAATTTGGGATACATTTAACATATTGTCCATGGTCTTTTGATGATGCAACAGAAGGACCCGACACATGTAGCTGTTATAAGTTTATATATCAACTACATGAGTGTCAATCTATTATATCAAAATATGCTATATTAGAAAAAAGAATGCTTAATAAATAAAAAAAAAATTTTTAAATAAAAAAAAAAATAAAAAATAAATATATATATATATATATATAATCTTTTATATGTTTTATTTTAAAAACTCTAGTTATAGTCAGTCACTCACACACACATAATTGGAAACATAACACCCTGTCCCTTTCCTCATGTCCACCAAATTCCCCTGCCACCCCCCTTCCCGTCTTGCGCACACGACACCAACGCACTCCCTCTCCTCTTCTATGTGATCTTGCTTCCCGCACAGAAATGGAAACATAAGCCCCCCGCCCCCTTCCTAATAAGAGTCCACTTACGCGCGCGCACAGAAATAATAATATAGCACCCCCGATCCCCCTTTCCCATGAGCGTCCACTTATGCGCTCGCACCAAATTATAAACATAGCACCCCCACTCCCCCTTTCCCATGAGCGTCCACTTACGCGAGCGCACATAAATATAAACGGCACCCCCGCTCCCCCTTTCCAATGAGCATCCACTTACGCGCGCGAACACACACACAAATGTAAACATAACACCCCCCCCCCCCCCCCCCCCCCCCCCAACACCCCCATTCTCTTGCATAAAAACACTTGATCTTTATTAAGAATTTCTTGAATTCTTCGCCATTACGCTGTCGGTTGGACAGGATCTCGTTTTCGAGCCTTTTAAAGTAGCGCGGTGAAAATAAAAATTCTAAGAATCCCCTTCTTAAAAAAAACGTCCGTCAGTCCACAGCTCATAAACCACTAAGTTTATCGCCCTAGGAATACGATCTAGGGCGATACAATATGTAATGCCCGCTTTTTAAGGCCCTCCAAAATTAAAAACGCGTCATACCGCATACCACATTTGTGAACTTGTTCCGGTATAAGACCTGGGAGCATAGGCAACACTATAGAGATCGGCAGGGGTTCGCCCGACCTGGGGCGCTCATACAATTGAGAAGTCCTCATTTCGGGCTCAGATTTTTGACAAGGCCGTCCGCCAACGTTTAGCCATGCCCATATCTCTGGACTGACCACCATCCTGTACAAAAGTCGCCTGCCCCCTTTATACAGCCTGAATTCGTGGGATCACCAACAGCTCTTCCTTGCGTCGCTGATACATCCAGTGAGCGCCTACCCCCGGGTTTTGACAATCACCTAACTTAATTTTCTTTCGCATTTTTAGTCCACTGAATTCAGCTGAATTATGTTTAAGTTATTGGTTCTCTCGTATGCTGTTCCTTGTCGCCCATTCTTTTCCTTTTATTTTTATACCCTGAACCCATTACAAATGGGTATAAGGGTATATTGTATTTGTGCAAAACCCAAATGTATGTAACAGGCAGCGGTAAACTTCTCCGACCCCATAAAGTATATAAATATTTTTGATCAGCATCAATAGCCGAGTGTATCTAGCTATGTATGTCCGTCCGTCCGTATGTATGAACGCAAGGATCTCAGAACCTATAAGAGCTAGAGACTTGAATAGATTTAGATGCTTCTAGTTCCCGCGCAGATCGAGTTTGTTTCCAATAATCGATAACGTCCTCCGTTTCCAAGCAATCGATAAATATCTATATCGGTATCCTGTTTTTTGGGCAATTTTGGTAAATAATAAGAGTTGGAGTCACTAAACATATAGCTTCTAAAATAGAATATATATATATATATATATATATATATATATATATATATTTCTTGATGTTGGAAGAAGAGGGTTCAGGGGATCCCCTAGTCGGGAGCTCCCGACTAGAACCTCTTACTTGTTTGATTTATATTTGTCCACATTTTGTTATTTTTGGTTTTACAGGCTTTTCTCCTTTTCTCAAGCACGATAAAAAACTAAAGTTCAAATAAATAAAAAAAGGGCTTTAAAGCTGTCACCACTTTAGATGTGATTACATTTATTACTTATGCTTGGCACTTCTTTATTATCCTATCATTTTTTTGTTCACTTACAATGATTATTTAATATTATTTAATTGTTCACTCAACAAAAAAACACCAGTTATCACTGCCTGTACTGACGATTCGCATTTTCCGCATGCAAACTGAATTCATCACACTAAACAGCAGCTCCGCCACGACGCTTTAGCATTTGTATGCACGCGTGCTCGCGAAGACCTCACATGTTGCCTGGTTAGAATTCTGGCAAGCTATGTGGCAAAAACGACTTGAAAGAGTATATAATAGTTCAATTTGATGCGTATACAAAATTTGTTCACCTCCAACATACGCTGAACCTTGATACGGAAAACTGAATTAAGGCAGCCAAAGAAACTGTTGCACTATTCGGAGTACCGGCGCGCATCATAGCTGATCAGGGAAGATCTTTTGCCAGCACCAGGTTTTGTTCTTCACAGAAGATAGGCTTACACCTGATTGCCACGGGCGCCAGTCGAGCAAACGGCCAATTAGAGCTTTTCATAAGCACCATGAAGAGCATGGTAGCGGCGGTCGAGAGTAGTCAGCGATCCTGGCAAGACGCTTTAAAGGACATACAAACATAAGCTTGGTGATCATGTCCTACTCAAGAGGGAAGAGCGAAATCAAACGAAGTTGGATCCCAAGATTAAGGGACCTTTTGAGATAATTCAAATACTTAATGGAGACAGGTATTTATTAAATCCATTGACGAGTAAACGCACGTTTAAGTAAGTAAGTTTAAGTAAGTAGGAATATATCGGAGGAGTTGTTATATGATGAGTGTGCCAATGTTGAGTACATTGCTCAAGACACTGTGGCACTGAAAGAGAGTGCGGTTGGCCTCATACACGATGGCGAAGAACGCAGAGAAATAGTCACGCCGTGCACAAGTGCTCGATCTTGGCATGCTGAAGCGGGTGATATTGTCGGTCAGAGGTTGAAAGACAAAAAAAAAGAATAAAAGAAAAGAAAATCTACAATGACCGGCGATACTGCTGGTTGTAAAGTGAAATTTAAAGTAGATAAATAACTAATAAATTTTATCCAACAGTTTTGAGTATGGAGTGATCAAAGCGAAAAGTACACACGAGGACGTGTGAAATGTCAGGAAGGCCGTATCGTATTTCAAACGAACTTTTATTTTTTAATGTTATGGATTAAGTGTTAGTAATAAACACACGTGCTCTTCTGTGCTGCCGATATGCCTAATTGTAAAGGAAGCGATTTCTCTGATCCGACATGTATATTATTCTTAAAGCAACATATCAAGTTTGGTGACTCTAGCTCCTGTTATTTACCCAATTTGCTCAAATAACAGGATTTCGAAATCGATTTTTATCGATTGCTTAGAAGTAAAGTATCTGTTATCTAAAATAAACTCGATCTGCTCATGGAGTAGGAGGACCTATTGCTAATTTATCTAGCTCTTATAGGTTCTGAAATCCTTGCATACGGACAGGCAGACGGTTCAGCTGATCAAGAATATATACGTGAAAATTTATGGCATAGCTCTCATATATATTACTAGCGGGTATACGCTAAATCTATATTAAGATATAAAATTACACATCGAGTCTGTTAAATGAGAATGGCCTTTTCTGTTCATACTCTACCAATTTAAATTTGGGACTGCCATCCTTATTCTGATAACTAATCTCTTGTATATATATATATACATATAATCCTATTGCTCGGACAATCCAACTCCGCTCATTGGCAATATGTCTCCGCTCCTAATAACCCACAACGGCCGTTGGTCCTGGGGCTTTTTATACTGCGGAGAAACATGAGCAGTGTTTTAGGATAGGGCGTACAAGTGAGAAACCCAAAACTTTTGGAACCGATGAACTCCTCAGAACAATGTTTATAAAATCTTAGTACATATTTTACCTCATTAGTAACGGTAAAGATATAAAAACTGAAACAGAACTTATACTAAACACTAAACACTTAACTAGTCACTCTTGATGACCCAGCGAGATCGGATAGGCCTGCCTGGTTCTCAAAAGATCTAATGAGATTAAAAAATGTGAAGTCGAGGTTTTCCAAAAAGTTTAAGAATTCAGGAAATAACTCTAATTTCCTCCGCTTTGAAGGTGCCCGATAAAAATTTTCTATCCAAAATCTGCTATTATGATTGACCTTGATATGACCTTCGCCGTGGTCGCCTTCATTTTGCACATAATCCCAAGCCATTTATTAACTTTGTCAATTTGAAACGTAAATATCTATTTAATCATCTTCAGTTAAGTTTGCAGATAAGAGTGCGAATACTAATCCAGGCATTGCCAATCTGCTCGCAAACATTTTCCAAACTACCTACTCCACCTATAGGTATAATAAAAATCAGCCCTCTCCTTATCAGTTACAGAGATCAAACTGCATCTTGAATACCTTATTACCGAAAGTTCAGCGGCCTTAACACAAACAAGTCGGTATACTCACAAGATGGTGTTCCCGCCGATGTGCTCAGATACTGTGTTGCAGCACAGTGTGAACCTATCCTACAACTTTCTTAATTGTCTGTAAGCACTTTATTATTTTCGACCGTTTGGAAGGAATCATACATTATCCCTTTCCAAGAGATAGAGAGTAGGTCCGATATGGAAAAATATAGAAGTATTTCCAAGTTATCGGCGATACCTACAGCTTTTAAGAGAATCACAACATCTTTACCGCAACATTTATGTAGCTCTATTATACCACCATCCCCAAAAACCTCCTTGAATTTACTTTCCTAGTAATTGATGGTTCTAAGAAAAGAATGCAGCCTGGCATAATCTATTATGATTTCAGTAAGCCTTTGACTCTGTCATTCACTCCTTACCTTTTCAGCTTCCCAATTAATATCTTGAACTAGATTACAGTGTTTGAGTATCAAAACCCAAAAAGTAATTATTATAAATCCTTTTTCTAAATGTATTCAGCTGACTTCCAGTTAACCTCAAGATAGTCGTCTTGGCCCGCTACTCTTTACTCTTTTCATCAATGACCTTCCCGCGATACTGTCTCACTCTCGAGTATTAATGTATGCTGATGATGTGAAATCATGCCACCTATAGGTATAATAAAAATCAGCCCTCTCCATATCAGTTACAGAGATCAAACTGCATCTTTAATACCCTTATTACCGAAAGTTCAGCGGCCTTAACACAAACAAGTCGGTATACTCACAAGGCCCAGATGGTGTTCCCGCCGATGTGCTCAGATACTGGTTGCAGCACAATGTGAACCTATCCTACAACTTTCTTAATTGTCTGTAAGCACTTCATCATTTTCGACCGTTTGGAAAGAATCATACATTATCCCTTTCCAAGAGATAGAGAGTAGGTCCGATGTGGAAAAATATAAAAGTATTTCCAAGTTATCGGCGATACCTACAGCTTTTGAGAAAATCACAACATCTTAACCGCAACATTTATGTAGCTCTATTATTCCACCATCCCCAAAAACCTCCTTGAATTTACTTTCCTAGTAATTGATGGTTCTAAGAAAAGAATGCAGCCTGGCATAATCTATTATGATTTCAGTAAGCCTTTGACTCTGTGATTCACTCCTTACCTTTTCAGCTTCCCAATTAATATCTTGAACTAGATTACAGAGTATTTGAGTATCAAAACCCAAAAAGTTATTATAATAAATCCCTTTTCCAAATGTATTCAGCTGACTTCCAGTTAACCTCAAGATAGTCGTCTTGGCCCGCTACTCTTTACTCTTTTCATCAATGACCTTCCCGCGATACTGTCTCACTCTCGAGTATTAATGTATGCTGATGATGTGAAATTATGCCTTGCAAATAAAAAATCTCATCATATTATCTTTTTTAAGCCGACATAGATGCGGTTCAGTCATGGTGTCTAGCCAACCTGTTAAATTTAAGATTCTTTAACTGTACGGTAATGAGTTTCTATTGAAACCCTCATCAAATGGTTTCTTACACCTTTTACAGCTTACCGCTCGAGCGTGTCAACAGTAGCAGTAATAATGTTAATGATCGAGGTGTCATTACTGACTATAAACCTAAATTTTACTCTCATGTTTAGACCGTGTTCAATAAGGTCCGAATAGTTATGGGTTTCATCAAGCGTCATTGGAATTTGACGATCCGTACACGACGAAGACCCTCTATTTATATCTTTGGTACGACATATACTAGAGTTAGCCTTATCTTGTTGGCACAATACTCTATTCATCAAAACAGAATTGAATCTGTACATAAACAATTCTTGCTGTTTGCCCTCCGTGCTTGAAATTGGGAACCACGTGGGCAGTGTCCGTTATACTTCAGTAGACTTCTGATTAGTAATCTTCTTTAATCGTATTCATAAGCTATTGACATGAACCGTTTAGAGTTCTGTGAAATGATTATAACAAGCATTACAAAATATTCTGCTCGGAGTCTTCTCTTCCTCGTATAAAGCAAGTAGATAGTCTCAGCAAATAAACGTAGATTGTATTCGTTTTTTGCTTCGCGACTCGGGTCGTACATTATACAACTGCGCCACTCGGTCGGTTGGGCAGGAGGTGGGATGCACCTCATTGCATCGAGATTCGCGCGAAACTCTAATGATATCGATTTTACAGTTTTACATATAGGATGGGGTTAATTTAGATAAATTTAAAGGTATTGTACAACTTTTTTGCATTTCACTAAAAAAAAAGCATTCACCTACTCGAAAGATTCATCCTTAGAAAAATTGTGATTAAGGCAATCAAACGCAATCAAAAACTAAACAATATAATTCTACGCTACAATTACAGAAAATTTCGTAAAACACAAAGAGCCAAAAAGAAGACGTCGAGCAGAAAAACGTAATTTACGCGAAAAAGAATTTGCGATCTTAACGACATTCTAATAATCAGTTGACATGTTAGTAAACTATGTTATTTAAATAATAAATGTTGTGCAGTAGGTTCTTATCTCATTGTATGTATCGATTTGATTGAAAAAATTTAACCACCTGATAAAGACGTTACTAGATGCAAAATCGCATAGGGGAAATACTCCTTATAATATCACTAGGTTTGAATGCTTAATAAGAATTTCGCAACAAACATAGCTAACAAATGCTTAAGGGTCTGTGATGCTCCAATGAACCAGTGCTGGCAGGCCAGTCACAGCCCGTGACAGTGCTAACATTTCTTAGTCACCGTACAACAACACCTTACAACAAAATGGTGATTTTAGAATTTAAGTGCATGTAAAAATTTAACGTAAAACAAATGATAATGACGACGATTATGCTGCATCACCAATCTTTCTCTAGAACTGCTGGGGCCAATCCATGATGTGCTGTCCTTCATTGCGTCGTGGGCAGTAAACAGCCCAAAACATCAAACACCACAACAAAAAACCCCTTTGCCGACGCTTTCCAAAGTCTTTGAGCGTCTCCTACTATGCAGGAGGTCTTGCGTCTGGTTCCAGTTTGGATTTAGAAAATCGCATGTGGCTCATCTCAAAATTCTTGAAAAGGCTCCAAGAGCTCGACTAGAAAACAAGCTGACAATTTCAACATAGGCGCTGCTCATAAAAACGAAGCTGACGCTAATCAGCTGCTGCAGCATTCGAACGCGGTCGCCAAGGTCCTGGTTACCAATTCACGGAGAGCGGCCTCCAAAGATTTTGCCCTTGCGACAAACCTACCAGGTGAAATATCTAAGCACCCTCCAGTATAAGGACATGTATCCCACCATTGAAAATACCCCTCAATGTAAATACCATTTTTGATAACAAACATTGAAACTACTTATATCATAGTCGTTCGCTTGGTAGAGAGCTGAAGGTCGAGTCAAGCATTTAATAATACAACATGAAGTCTTTTTATAAAAATAACTTAAAAACAATTAAGAGGTTTTAGTCGGGAGCTTCCGTCTAGGGGATATCCTTAAGCCTCTTATTTCAACACGAAATGCAGCTCGCCGAACACGGTTTTTTGCTTAAGTGGTAATAAATATAAATTAAAAAAAAAAATCCCTTGGCAGGGTTCGATCTTGCGATAGACCGCACTACTTAACGCCGCCTCTACCCAACAGCAATTGTCTGTACATACACGAAATTTTTAGGAGTACATATTATTGTACTATAAAATATTCGCATATTATCGAAATGACAAATGCATTAAAATTGTAGGTTAAATTGGAGGGTAATACAAGTTGGGTTATTAACTTGATTTATAGCTTTTCAGTGGTATCGGGAAGGTAGCGATAGGAATAAAATAAAAGATACGTGATATATAAAAACTCACTCCGTTTCCAAGCAATCGATATAAATCGATATAGAAATCATGTTTTTGAACATATTGGGTAAATAAAAGGAGCTAGAGTCACCAAAGTTGATATGATGCTTCTAGAATAATATATATATATATATATATATATATATATATATATATATATATATATATATATATATATATTTGGTAACGGAGTGAGTTTTCGATTATCGGAAACAAACTCAATCTGCGCATGGACTAGGAGGACCTACAGCTAATTTCAAGTCTCTAGCTCTTATAGGTTCTTGAATACGGATGGACGGACATGGCTAAAGCGATTCGGCTGCTCATGCTAATCAAAAATATATATACTTTATGGAGTCAAAGATGCTTCCTTCTGCATGTAACATACGTTTGCACAAATACATTATACCCTTTTTACCCATTTTCAATGGGTTCCGGGTATAACAAGTAAGAGTGCGGTGGTCGTAAGTGCCTGGCTAGGAACACCGGAACAAACCGTCAATAATATAAAGTACGCCTGATCTTCGCATACCATAGTATAATTTCTAGTGACTTCCAATGGCTTCGAGAAAATAATAGAAAGAAAAAGCTAAAACGATATTTCACTTAAATACTCATTATGTTGATTTGATTTAAAAATACATTTGTATTTATAGTCATTAACACGATAATTAACAAGTAAAAGGTTCTAGTCAGGAGCTCCCGACTAGGGGATACCATGAACCCCTTTAATTCCAACAGCAAATAAATTAATAAAAAAAAGTTCCCTTGTCAGAGCTCGAGCTCGCGACAGACCGCACCACTTGCTATGCCTCTACTCAGCAGCCACACCAACAGTTAAGTAGTTGTGATAAAAAAGGAACTAAAATAACATTAAAAAAAAAATATGCAATTACCATGCTATTAGAATGCGAAGCAGATGCGCATGAATATGTGTGTGTACATGTATACAAAAATTCTTAAAGCTGCTGCCCCATTCAATTGCGCAGTTGCATATAACTTTGGTTTTTCTTAACCGATCTTTATGAAACTTTCTACAGTATATCTTATTGTACCATAGAATATTTGTCTATTCTGAAAAAGTCAATTGCATTTAAATTGTGGCTTAAATTGGTTGGCAATAAAAGTTGGGTTATTAACTTGATTTATAGCTCTGGGGTGGTAGCGGGGAGGTGGCGATAGGTATGAAATGAAAGATGCTTGAAATATCTATAATATTCTAGAAGCAACATATCATGTTTGGTGACTCTAGCTCTTATTATTTACCCAATTTGCTAAAATAAACAGGATGTCGATATCGATTTTTATCGATTGCTTGGAAACGGAGTAAGTTTTCGATTATCGGAAACAAACTCGATCTGCGCGGGACCTAGGAGCATCTACATCATCATTTCAAGTCTCTAGCTCTTATAGGTTCTGAGATCCTTGCGTTCATACATACGGACGGACGGACGGACGGACAGACAGACGGACATGGCTAGATCGACTCGGCTATTGATGTTGATCAAGAATATATATACTATATGGGGTCGGAGATGCTTCCATCTGCCTGTTACATACATTTGGATTTTGCACAAATATAATATACCCTTGTACCCATTTTTAATGGGTTCAGGGTATAAAAATGAAGAAGAAGAAGAAGTGGATGTTTATTGATTGCGTGGTAACATGACAATTTCTGGATGACTTAAATCGTACTCATACATCTTATAGTTTTTGAGAGTGACGCACTCATACAGAAACGGATAGGCAGACATGACTAGTTGTCTCGACTATTGATGCTAAAATGTACGAGAACGGGGAGATTTGCTTCTTCTTTTTACCTATTTTCAATTGATCCGGGGTATAACAAGAAGATAAATATTTAAAATACATTTCATATAGCATAACATTCCATATATGTTACTAGCGGGTATAAGCCAGCCTTGCCCGCACCATCTGTAAAGTAAATGTTCTCAAAAAGCTTTGAAAATGATTTTGAGACTGATCGCACGGTAAACAAAAAACTTTTATACAACCAATTTACCACTGTTGCCGGTGGAATTTCTTTAATCGCTGAAACACGTATTCATTAAATTGAAAAATTAGTTTGAACAAAATCGGAAAAATATTGAAACTCCACCTTAAAAATCATTGAATTGCACCTTCCACTGAAAATGCTTTGATCCTGCGAAAATTGTGAAACACGTCACCCCCGATATCTTTGGCCCCCATTTCCACCAAAGAGGGATGGCCTTTACAAAAAGTGCTAAACACCTCTCAAATGAATTGGAACATAGATTTTTGAAAAGTTTCATACCAACGTTTTTCGCGATTTTTACATATTTGCGGATGGAATTTTCCGAAACCCCGTCTTAACGTGCACCTTCATCACATAAGGTAACTACAGTGAAAATTTCCTAGCTCTTACGGTTTGGAATGTGCATTGATCACCAATCAGTCAGTCAGGACAAACAGTTTTATATATAGAAATATATAATAATTAATAATTATAAATAATAAGATGACTAGCGGGTATAGCCCGACCTTGCCCGTGGCATGTATAAAATAAATGTTCTCAAAAAGCTTTAAAAATGATTTTAAAACTGATAAGACGGTAAATAAACAGCTTTCATACAAACGTTTTCCTCCAATTTACCACAGTTGCGGGTGGAGTTCCCCAAATCGTTAAAACACATTTTCATTAAGTTGCCTGTTACCTGATCCTGCCCAGTTATCCAAACTACCTCAGCCCCGTCAGCTCCTGGCCGCAAATGTAGACCTGCGCAATCTTGCGCAATGTGTTAAAAACAGTCATGGTGCCTTTTTAGCTCCTCCAATTCCTGTATTACCTGCAGCCCCATTAGCTCCTACTTTAACGGTTGTTGCTCCTCGTAGGCAAGTTTGGTGTCTCGACTTTCATCTGACACCACTTCTGAGTCGTTGGCAAATTTTCAAAAAGCAAAAAGCAAATCTTCTGCTATCGTGTCAATTACCAAATTTAATTTCTCCACCCCTCGTGAAATATCATCATTCAAAATAAATATTTCACATGATATGTTCCCAATCATTTGTGATCCCAAATTTTGGCCTCCACACATGATTGTTCACGAGTTTAAGGCAAAAAAGCGTAACCAGCCTATCACCCTTTCAGTCCCTTCAATACAGGGTACCATTTCTACCCCAAAAAACTAACTTCATCTTCTGACCAAATCTTTATTCATTATCAGAATGTCAGAGATCTCATTTCCAAGAATAAAAATATTTTCATGGCCAGCACTTCCTTTGATTAGGATATAATAGCATTTTCAGAAACATGGTTTAATTCAACCATATCTGATTATGAGGTTTTTTCAAATAATTATATTTTGCATAGACATGATCGGCCGACTCGAGGTGGTGGGGTGTTAATTTCCGTTAAAGCCAGTCAGAACTTTACAAAATCAAAACATATTACTTGTAATTATTAAAGAAATTATTAAAAAGTTTGTTTACACGTGCTGGAGAATGACCTATTTATGGTGTTGGGTGATTTTAATTTGAGAAACATGTCTTATTATTTATTTTTATTCACTATTTATTATTATTCACTGCAGAAAATAATCTAGTACCCTCAGCGCAGCACGATATTATAGACTACATGCATGATCTTTCCTTGTTTCAAATCAACTCAATTTCTAATCATTTGAATAGAACACTTGACCTTGTATTTGTTAACGACTACCTCATTTCTAATATGTCTAGGTCCCCTCCTTTATCTCTTTCTGAGAATGTATATCATCCTACTTTGGAGGTTGCAATGTTCAATTGTAATCATCTCATTTCGTGCTCATCAGCCAATAAGCCCTGCCGTTGCTTTCGTAAAGGAAATTATTCATTGCTGAAGCAGCTTATTTATGCAACCGATTGTGAATAGTGCTATTAATTTTTGTATAACACCCCAAACTCCCTCTTAGATATGTCTATTCCCAAGTTAATACCTTCGACTAGTTCTTCAAAGCCACCCTGGCTTTCTCCCAGATTGTCAAATCTAAAAAATTTAAAATCCAAATATTTCACAAAGTTTAAAAAGTCTGGTACGGGTACAGACTTGGCTAAATATTCCAGAGCCAAGTCGAACTTCTTTCTTCTGAATTCTAAATGCTATGAGAATTATCTAACTCGTTGCAAAAGGCAATTTACCCAAAATCCAAGACAGTTTCATAATTTTGTAAACTTGAAGCCTAAATCTTTAAGTTTGCCATCATTATTTTTCTCTCGGGATGGATAAAACTAACAATGACTCTGATGCTGCTAACCTCTTAGTTTATTTTTTCCAATCAACTTACTCTTCACTCTGTCCCTATAATAATTCTTACCCTTATATCTTTACTTCCTCTAGTTCTTAACCTCCTCCTATTTTTTCACGCTCCTCTTTCCTTTAAGCTTTAAATACTTTAAAATCTTCTTACTCTCCTGGACCTGACAATATTTCTAGTTGTCTACTCAATGTGTAGGGTTGTTCCCTTCCTTATCCATTGCTAAGGCATTTTAACCTATCCCTTGAATCTTCTGTCTTTCCATCTCTTTGGAAGAATCTAGTATCATTCCTCTCCACAAGAATAAATTAATTTTGTATATCAGAATATTACAGGGGCTTTGCAAAACTTTCCGCTAAATTTCACTTCGAAATTGCAGCATTTCTGCAAATCTCCCCAGTTCAACATGGAGTCGTAAAGAATCGGCCAACTACGACCAATCTGCTTGAGTTTACTTTCTTGGTAAATGATGCTTTCCTTTCGAAAAAGCAAACTGATGTCATTTATACTGACTTCAGTAAGGCGTTTGACTCTGTGCATCATTACATTTTACTTTTTAAACTTGACCTAAAAGGTTTCCCTCCGCTTTGGATTAATTGTTATTTAAAAGGAGCCAAAGACTAATGCTGACTAAGGCTGACTACACACAGCTACACGTTACTTCTGGTGATCTTAAAGGTAGTCATCTTGGACCTTTACTCTTTACTCCTTTTATAAATGGTCTACCCTCTGTTATATCACATGCCCGTGTACTCATGTATGCGGACGATGTAAAACTTATTCTATTATACACTAATACCCTACATCAATCTCGTCTACAAGACGATTTGGACGCAATGGAACTTTGGTGTATGTTGATGACAATTAAACGTATTACACCTTATCTTGTCAGTTATACAATCGACAATACCCCATTGCAACGTATACTAACAGTTAAGGATCAATCTTCACATAGATACCATCGTTAATGAGGCTAAATGTGTACTTGGATTCATTGAACGATGGTCTAAGGAGTTTAACGATCCTTTTATAACGAAACTTCTGTTCATCTCTCTTGTTCACCCTACCCTGGAATACTGCTCTTGCATCTGGTCTCCGCAGTATAATAATGCCAGGATCGTATTGAATTTGTTCAGAAGCAATTTCTGCTTTTTGCCTTACGAGGCTTAAATTGGGAGCCTAATCTTCGGTTGCCATCCTACTCCAGCAGGCTGCTTCTTCTTAATCTTCCGTCGTTAACCAAGGATACATAAGTTGATTTTTGGCGATATAGATTCTCCTTTTCTTCAATTCTCTCTTCCGGCTAGACCAACCTGAAATTATCGCCCCTTATTCCTATCTACGTGCACAACAGACTACGCTATGCACAATACTTTTCGCGTGCTATATATAAATTATAATAGTTTGCATAACGTTTTCTCTACCGAACTTTCTCTACCCCTAATAAAATCGTTGCTTTCAGGATACCTTCGGGTAGTCACTGACTATTTCTAGCTATGAGCAGGGCCATAGCTGCCGAACAGGCTATAAATTTTCCCCCACCGGGTCAGTGATTTCCCATTACTATTCTGTATGTCCTATCTACTTAACACTCTAAATAGCTAGCATGCATTTCTTTACTTTATTAAAAATCTGCCCACTTGCTTATTTTCTAAATAATGTATTTTCTTAATTAATATAGATTATTTTTAGTTTTCCTTAATGGCACTTTTTTCCTACTTTCTTCTTAGATGTAGGCTCTAATAGCGTCACTGAGAAAATTAGCTGTGAAAAGGGGCACAGCTGGCAAATAAAACACCTCCATCGGTCGGTGATGCCATTAGAAAATTGTGCTCTCTAACTAGGCTTTCATCACTTAATTTCCATTATGTATTGTATGTATAATCTATTGAATAATGAGGAAGACACTAGGTTTGTCAACCATTAATAAATAAATAAATAAACAAAGAATTAATGTAGAGTTTTAAAAATAATTTTGAGCCAAATCGGAAAAAATTAAAATATCACAGCAAAAATCTTCGAATTGCACTTTTTACCGACGACGATTTGATTCCGCCAAAAATGTAAGCCAGGTCTCAAATGATTTTTCTTATGAATCCTTGGAAATGAATTTAAGCGCGAAACGTCACCCACCAAACCTTTGACACTCATTTCCAACAAGAAGGGATGGATTTTCCACAAAGTGCGAAACATCCCTCAAATGAATTTGAGCAAAGATTTTTGAAAATGAGTTTGAAGCCCATCCGATGGTTAACAAAAAACTTTTATACCAACGTTTTTTGCTAATTAACCACTGTTGTGGGTGGAATTTTCCAAATTGCTGAAACACGTATTCAATAATTTCTTATGTAGAGCTTTGAAAATAAGTTTAAGGTAAATCGAACAAAACTTAAAACTTCGCCCAAAAAATCCTAGAATCGCATTTCTAGCGAGGATGCTTTGATTCTGCGAAAAATCTGAAACACGTCTCAAATGATTTGCATATAGATCCTTAAAAATGAATTTGAGGGCGAAACGTCATCCTCCAAATCTTTGATCACCATTTCCACCAAGGAGGAATACATTTTTAATGTAGTGGGGTGTTTCACACTGAATTTGAACAAATAATAATTGAGTCGATTTTTCAATACTTGCGGGTGGAATTTCCCGAAACCCTTAACGTGCACCTTCATCACATAAGGTAACTACACTGAAAATTTCCTAGTTCTTACGGTTTGATCACCAATCAGTCAGTCAGTCAGTCAGGACAAACAGTTTTATATATTGAGATGAATGAATGTCCAAATTAAGAAAATAAATGAATGCCCAAAATGATCGAACAGAGTAACTTGCAGCATGCCCATTCCTGTGAGCGTGCAGTTTCCAGCCACCAGTATCACAGTAAAGGCTCTAGCATTTGAGCATATTTAGTATGATTTTGTCCTCAAAGACTTGGCCTGCTCGGACGACAGCAATCTTTTCTCCAAACCAGTGTTCGCCAATGCCTTACACAGTTCTCTTGCAAAAAATGGTTCCTTCACAAGCACTGATCACAGCTGAGGCGCTCTCGTATAATTGCAAGACTTGGTATCATGCATGGCCTGCATGGGGACTCTTGCCAGGGAAAACCAGTTATTGCTTGAAATCTTCCTTGCCAGATCAAACGATGACCGCATCAAGCTCATATTGGCAACAATCTCTTATAAGCGCAGGCGCGTATTTCCTAATGCTTTTGCGAGGACGGTACTCTACTTGTTCGGATTGTGAACAACAATGTAAGGGTACAAGCCGCTATTTATAGCGGGTGTGGTTTGCCTGTGGCTTAGGGACCTCATTGAATTATGTGGTAGTAATTCATGTATATGAATGCAGTCGGAGCACCCTTAATTTCTAAGAATCACCACTAGGGTATATTAATCTACGCACTTTAGAGATATGGTCTTGTTAAAAGCTCATGTTTCTAAACAGAATTCTTCGCTATACCTAGGGAGGTCACCTACGAGATGACTACTGTACCAAATGTTCACCCAAGTAGCTACTGCAACCATCGTCGATATACACCCCAGATTTTAGCTAGGGATGAACCAGAGGATTCAAATAAAAAATATGAGGTCACTATTCCCTGTTTGTTGCGGCTTGCTTGCCTTTTGTACATGTTTCATTGCTTCAATATGGCTTCTTAAAACAAGTTAGGGGTTCACTTCGGGAGTTCCCGACTAAAAGATCCCATGAACCCTCTTCTACCAACACCAAAAGCAGCTAGCGGTAAGAGCTCGTTTTTTTCATACTAAGACTCAATTGTTGGTGTGGCTGTTGAGTAGAGGCGGCGGCAAGTAGTGCTGTGTGTTACAAGTTCGAGTCCTATCGATGGAACTATTTTTTTGTTGTTAATTTATTTTTATTACTGCTAAAGCTAACGAGCACGTAGTGCTAGCTGCTCTTGGTGTTGGTAGAAGAGGGTTCCGTGGATCCCCTAGTCCGGAACTCCCGACCAGAGCATCTTAATTGTTTTAATACTGAAAATAGTGTGGGACAAATATTACCTATTTTATAATCTTGGCTGCACTTAACTGTTTATTATCATTACCATTTACAAATAGTAGCTGGCAAGTGGTGTGCAAGGCTCATTATCAGTTCGGATGGTTCGTTAGTTAACGAACGTTCGTTAGTTAACGAACGTTCGTTATTATTCAATTAAAAAAATATATTAATTTTAAAGATCTTGTTAGTAAAATACCAGTCTATATTTAATCAAAATATTTTAGAAGCTTACAACTCTGCGAAGCAATCTTTACACCTTTACTAATCTATCCGAAAGATTAAAACAAACGATGTATGTATGTATGTATGTAAATAAATTAAGTATGGAACCCAATTTTCAAAGCAAATGCATGTGATTGGCTCCAGCCTATAGAAACTTTAATGTTTTGTTTCTGTTTTTATTAAATTTAAATTTATGTCTGAATACTTTCGTATTCCCAGCATATGTACGTATGCTGACGAATTTTACAAAAACATTGGATCGTGATCATAGGAAAAGAATTGGGTAACACAGGCATAAGTAACAACTACAATACATGAAATGTTATCGATTGTAAATTACTGCCATCACTGTAAATTCGTATTTAATATTACGAGCGCTATTTATTATCAAAACACATTTGTTATTTTATAGAAAACCCGAAGTAATAACTCGAATGTCGATTAATTTCAATACATTTCACACGTAAGTTACCTTGTTACAAAATTCTTGCATTAGTCCTCGTTTTTCTTAAAAATTTCTACATACATGCGTCGTTCGCACATTTTTTTTATGTGTATGTAACTAAACAATATTGACGTGCATAATGCAAATTTGCATATGTATTAAGCGTCACTCAACAAAAAGTATGAATATTTATCTACGTATAAATTTCTGCTGCTATTTGTATATATACGCATATGTTTTAATGTTTCATCAACAAGTATGTCGGTGCACCTCTTCCAAATATACATTTTTGTATGTAGGTACTTGCTTAGAATATTTTATAATCCAAATTATATTCACAAATATTTATGTTTTTCCAAATGTGCAATATATCTTAGTTTAGCTTATATACGTATACGTACAGGTGATGATAAATTTACTTATGAAAACAAATTTTGCTATTCGACGAGTTCAATCATACTTACATGTATGTACGTAGAATTTTTGTATGTAGATATATGTACGTATTAAAAATGGGTGTAAAAAACGTTATAATGAAGTTGTGTAAAAGATTAAACGGGTATTTTAGAGCCCTTAATTAAATAATATTATTCATTGTGAGGTTTTCCTACGTTTGACGGTGGGTTGAAACATCTTACTTTCTGCTGATGAAAAGGGAGATGTTTAATTCAGGGCTTGTGCAATTATTTAGTCATTAAAATCATTGCATTCAAGGTTTACGATAAAACATAAAAGTGGAAAGTTTGCTGGTTAGTTGATTATCAAAATTTAAATTTTAGTTAATCTATTATTTCAACTATTACAAAAGAGTAAGGGATCATCTTTTTCTTTCTCACACCTTCCTTAACCATCAGAGCTTGACTTAAATGTGTGTCCCATTACGCTTTTTTGTCTTCTTAATGGTCATTTGTCCACTACGTTCATCGTCTCACGCGTTATTATACCCTGTACTCATTGAAAATGGCTAAAAGAGTATAATGGAGAATGGAAAAGAGTATAATTTTGTGCAATATAACAAGTAAAAGGAAGCATTTCCGATATTTGCTTCGCCTACCTCAGTAAACAACATGCATTCATATGTCTACACGAATTTGGGATAGGTCATGATAAGCGCTAGAAAACTAACAAAATTAATTTCTTTGCAGTAAAACCAGAGCAGTGAATAACAACACATATATATTTTTATGTACTTATGCATGCATAATTCACGCATACCACCAAAGAGGCTTGCACGTCATTGGCTGAGACAAGAAATTCTCTCGAGCATACACTGTCCAAAAACAAAAGTGAAATCAATTGTCTTAACATAGTTATTGCACAAGAAGCGTCTTGTGCTAAAATGATTTATTTCTTAAATCTTCCAGTAAAATTAATCGTTAGTTTCTAGGGTAATATATCATTTAAATAAAGCATGCATTTCATGGATAAAGCACAAGCACTTGGCGTCGATCGTAAGTTCAACACTTTTTCGCTCAATGTACTTTGAAAACAAAGCGACGCAAAGCACCATCGACCAGCTTTGCTGAAGGCAGGCTCGTGTCAGAATCAGCAAGCCACGACTTCGGTATTCGTTCGTCTAAACGAAGAGCAGTCAGCTGCCATGTCGTGCAAAATCGTAAAAGCCAGTTTAGGAAGCCAGGCTAGAAATTAGTATGGGCGTTACTCATTTTAGTGTTTATATTGTCTTTGGTACGATTTGTTTCCGATAATTGAAAACATGCCGCGTTTCACAGCAATCGATAAAAATATATAGCAAAATCCTGTTTTTTTTTTTTAACAAAAAGTTATAAGGGATATAGTCCTTAAATTTGACGTAGCTTCTTGAACAGAATATATATTTGTAAAATATCGTTCATTTCATATCTACCGTTTTATTTATTTTGCTCTTTGTTAATTATACAATGATAAACAGTTAAGTGAGAAATTAAATCCCTGGTTGGCATAGAGCCAACCACTGGAAGCCAAATATTGCACTTAGTTGAATCCACTCGTAGTCGTGATCGAGATATATATTTGGGAAACTTCTGTAATCACAAATTTCTAAACTTAATTTAAACTTTTTCAAATGGGCTGAGCAAAAAAATTTAAGGAGTTTTTATTTTGTTTCGACTAGGGGATACCCTGAACCCTCTTCTACCAGCGCTGTGGGCATTATTTAACGAAAAAATGTACCCATTACCGGCGGCGAACTCGCAAATACCTTAAACCGACAGAACTACGTGACATCGTCTTGATTCATATCTCACCGCTATACCAAGAATCAAGTTGGAAAGAAAAAACTTAAGTAAAATACAAGACATTTGATAAATTACACGAGAAATAAATTGTAAAAATTGCCCTCTTGCAGATATGTAAGAGTAGTTTAACTAGTAATTGCTAAGTTAATGAAAATTTCTTAGAAAAGATAATATGTTGCCATACAAGAACCTACTTTTTTATCTCTCATATGGTATCTATATAATATGCACAAGAACATACGTTTCGAACGATCATTCCTATGGCGGCTATAAATAGTGGTCCTTCCGGCCGGTTCCGATATATGTAGTGCCTGCAACAGAAAGGCGGATCTATGCAAACTTTTAAAACTGAGACGCTAGTTCGCAGATAGACCAGTTCGCTATATTAACTCGGCTATTTAGATCTAGAAAATATACACTTTGTATACACTAAACCATTATAATTATATTTTTAACCATATTTAATGGATTCAGTTTAAAGAGTTCCAGACTAGGAGACACCCTAAACCCTCTTTTACCAACACCAAATGCAGCCCTCGCTTCGCGCTCATTTGCTTTAGAAGTTATATTACAAAAAAATTAAATAAGAAAATAATAGTACTCGGGCCCATAACAACTTGCCACCGCCTCTACTCGACAGCCATACCGACAAATCCTTTTTGACCAAAAAAAAAGGGAATTTAAACTGCAGCACATAATACAATAAAAACGCAATTGCTATGCTGTTTCAACAGCATTGCAACAGTAGATCTTATTGTGCTATAAAATATATATATATTCTCAAACAGACAATTGCATTAAAATTTTAGTCCAAATTGGTGTGTAGTTCCAATAGGTTTATTTATATGATTTACGTGGCGGTAGCTATAAAATGAAATTCTTGATATATTCATACTAATATTTATGAAATTAATGTGAAATTTCGTGACTAGCTCTAAGCAGATAAGAGCCTTGCTCAAAAACAAGATTTCGATATCAATTGCGTGGAAACGAGGCAAGTAATCGATTAACAATAGACTCGTACTGCGCGGTAACTAGAAGGACCTATGTTGAAAATTTCAAGTCTCTAGCTCTTAAAGCTTCTGACATCCTTGTGTTTATACATACGGGCTGACAGATAGACGGACATGGATAGATCGACTCGGCTTTTAATGCTGATCAAGAATATGTATACATTATCGGGTCGGAAATGCTTTCTTCTGCCTATTACATACAGCTGTGAAAAAAATAATAGCACCTCCACCACGAGCAATTTTTAAATAGTTGCCCAACATACATTTTTATACCCTGAACCCATTAAAAATGGGTACAAGGGTATATTGTATTTGTGCAAAATCCAAATGTATGTAACAGGCAGAAGGAAGCATCTCCGACCCCATAAAGTATACATGTCCGTCTGTCTTTCCGTCCGTCCGTCCGTCCGTATGTATGAACGCAAGGATCTCAGAACCTATAAGAGCTAGAGACTTGAAATTTTAGATGTAGATGCTCCTAGCTCCCGCGCAGATCGAGTTTTTTTTTCCGATAATCGATAACTTGATCCGTTTCCAAGCAATCGATAAAAATCTATTTCGATATCCTGTTTTTTGGGCAATTTTGGTAAATAATAAGAGTCACCAAACTTGACATATAGCTTCTAAAATAAAATATATATATGCATTTGATGTTGGAAGAAGAGGGTTCAGGGTATCCCCTAGTCGGGAGCCCCCGACTAGAACCTCTTACTTGTTAACTTTAAGGAAAGTTGAAGCACATTTTTTGAAATGGAAGACTCTTAAAAACATTCGAATAAAAACGAATAATGTAATTGATCAAATTAGGCGAAAAAAAATAATAGCAGCACTAGTCAATAATGGATTTAAAATTTAAAAAATGACCAATAAGTAGCGTATTCCTTAGTAAACAATTTTGAACTATTAATACTTAATCTAATTATCATTTAATACTTAGCACAGTGTCATTTATAATAGTGTCATGAATAATAGCTGCGCAGCGTCTTAGAGTGGGATCAACTGAGTCCTGGCATCGTTTTAGGGGAATTTTGGACCAGGAGCACAGATTTTTGATGGGATTCAGGTCAGGCGACTGAGCAGGCAACTCCGAAACGTTCATATAGTTTGCCCTTAACCATTCATTTGCGTGGAAACGAGGCAAGTTATTATACTGGGGTTTGTATTCTGTGTTCCTTGGGCGTCTAACCTATGATCGAGATCCCGTTCCACTAAACATTACAACTTTGGACTCATCTGACCACAAAATATTCCTACATTGGTGGGATGTCCAACTTGCATGATCCCTGGCAAACTTCATGCGTTTAGAAATTGGTGTCGAGTTTAAAAGTGGTACCTTTCTTGGGATGCAGGCTTTAAGGTTATGTTGCCTAAGTTAGGTACGAACTGGTCCGTCGCATTTATTCTAAGCCCATTTTAAGCTCGTCAGCAGGCTTGATGCGATTCTTCTTGCTTTGGCGGTCAATCTTTTGACATGAAGAGAGGTCATAGATCGTGTTCATCCGCGTGTTTTTAGTATTTTCTTCATAGCTTAAGGCGTTTTTAATCATTTTATTAGATCATCCTACAAATTGACCAACTTCTCTGTAAGTTTATCCGTCCAATATCATTTTTTTAATAAGATCGCGATGCTCTGCAGTGCAGTGCTTTCCGCTTCCGCTTTCCCATTGTAATAATTTTTATTATTCTCTTAGAAACAATGATATCTTAGTAAAAACTAATTGTGCTATTTTTTCTTTTTGGGTGCTTTTTTATTGAAATCCCAAAAAAAAAAAAAAAAAAAAAAAAATAAAGACCGAAAAACGCTAACACTTTTTTTGTTTTTGAGGAATACTAAACCATATAAAAAAAATCAATAAAATAAAAATCGGAACAGTAATCCACTTTTTTTTATCAAGAACATATTGTGTTGTGGTGCTATAATTTTTTTCGCAACTGTACATATATACATTTGTGCATAAACATCATCCCGTTTTATTCATTTTTAATGGGTTATAAGAAATGATAGGTATAAAATAAAACAATAATTACAAATAATCGGATTGATTATGGTGGGAAATAGAGAAGTTGATAAAATAGAATTAATGATCAATAGTTAAAGGACGACTTATTATAAGATAAGAATCGTAGACTAAGGAGAGGCAATTATGTTAAGCAAAGTATTGTAGCTTAATACATAAGAATAGGGAGCATGAAAGAATATTAGTAGAAGTCGTACATACTAGATAGATACAATGTTGGAAAGATATGTGTACTAAAGAGGTTTGATTCAAATTTTGAATAATTTTATTATTATTAATAAATTTTAATTCAATAAGATAAAATAATCTGAAGACTTTCACATGCATGTGTGATTATCTTCGGCACCCCGATGATTACTCTGTTTGCTTAAAGTTGTTTTATAATAATATTATTAGCTTTCGCAAAATATAAATTTATTACAAATAAGAAAATGAAAAATTTTTGCATTCGTATTTATTCCAGAATTCACCGTGCAGTAAACAGAATATATATGCCTTTATAATTGTAACTTACCGTACATTTTTGCAATGAATGCATCGTTCCATTCATATACTGATATACTAGCGGCACATCAGCAAGATTCCTCTAGTCCGGAAAATTTCCCTTCAGTTGTCGTTGGTTATAGAACCAGCCACACCAAGGATATTGCTGAAAGTAATTCAAACATCTCTTCGTCTCAATTGTCGTTTATGGATGAATCTTCGAATGAATTCAACAACCAACAGTTAATACATCCCAGCACATTAGTTAAAGTGTGTGGTGGTTGTGGAGGTAAGTTCAATACCTATTTTAACAGCTTCTATATTAACTTGATGGGATCTCCATTTAAAAAGAGCTTTAAAAATTAAAAATGCGAAGATACAGCTTAATTCTTAGAAGAATGGCAAAATATGGGCAAGTGGGCTATTTGACTTAAATATATGATAGCAGAAGCAATTATAAACAATTATAGAAAGGGTATAATGGTTTTGGGAAAATGTATGTAACAGGCAGTAGGACGCATTCTGAACTGCATCAACTGCATCAATAGTGTAATCAATCTTGTCTTGTCCGTCTGTCCGGTTGTGTGATCCCATCGGTCTTAGAACCAATAAAATAAAAATTTGAATAGAAGTCCTTTAGTACCAGCACAGTACAAATGCATATTTGTAAGTATTTTAAAGGGATTTTGCTATTAGTTTAACTGATATGACTTACTTCTTTTTAATAAATTGAGATGAGTTAAATATTATTCTTATAAAAATATGAAGGATATATTTAAGTATTTATTTTTTCGCCGGCGATTTAGATCTTGCTTCTCTAATCCACAGTTAGGTTTTTTTTTTCAAAACAGAGCTAGCTGAAAAAATTAAAAACAACAGTAGAGTCCATTATTACTTTTGGAAGTAAATATACTTTATATATAATACCTCAAATAAGTTAGCTATCGGTTTTATTTACCACGGTGTCCAATTGTAGCCAATAAGTTTTTCATCTGAGTATATATTCTCTATTCAAAGCACTCATTCATTTTATCAAACGGTTATAGATCAAATTTGAGTCATCTGCGTATTGTTTTCGTTCAGTGAACTTAAAATTCAATCCGAATTTCTTAATCACTTGTTTATGTGCACCAATACACGCACCAATATTTCATATTTGATTAAGTGCCAGCAATAAATTGGGAAAAACCACCGTCTTTAAAATTAGTAAACATGTGCTGGACTGAATGGTTTTTTAAACTCTTATATAGTTATTTTAAAATGTGTCTCAGTTGTCATTCATATTAATACGGTTGTGTTAAGCGAATGAAAGAGCGATTGCACAGCCCAAATCGTCAAGCTGGAAATTTGTTATGTTCTTATTATTATTTTTTATTTTATTTATTTCTTCAAAAATTTAATCTTAGCTTCGTTTTACCGTTTACCGAAAATCCGCTCCCTAGTTTAAAAGTAAAGTTCAAATTTTTTCCGATTCACATTTGCTCTTTTTTATACCCTGAATCCATTGAAGTTGGGTATGAAGAGAGGATATAATGTTTGAAATACAAATTTATTAAACCCGTTATACCATATTATCTAAAAATATTACTATAATTTGAAACACACAATCTTATCTGGAATTTATTTAACATGAGCAAACTGAATAAAAACTGCATTCTTCAATATCTCCCGAACTTCAACAGCTAACTAAAACAACTAACTAACAATCCAATCTCGAACATTATATTTTTAATGGACCTTCGTCGCCTAATAATTCGCTACGCGTTAGCGGGCAGATTATTGACTGTTTATCCGCGTTTGCGGATAATGAATGATAGGAACGGTTACGGAACAATTCGTTTATAATGCCAGCCAAACTTGCCCTGTATATCAAAATCGAAACTACAATTAAAGACAATTGATTCTTAGAGCTAGAGTCGGCAGACCCGATTTCCGAGTAGAGCTGAGTTTCCGCCTTGTGTGGGTTATGTTGGGGAAGCTGGACTGCGGGGTGTTACTTGATAACTACTCCCTGCTTAAAGAATGGACCGTGACAAATGTTGCCACCACAAAAACAAGTATCTGCTCAATTATCTTATACAAAGACTAAAAGTCTTAGAATATACAATTTTCTAATAGCATCACCGACAGGATTGTGTTGTTTTATTTCCCCGTCCGGCCAGCTAAGCCCCTTTTCACAGCTAATTTTGTAGGTGACATCATTAGAGCCTACAGCTAAGAATGAAAGTGTTAGTAGAGAAAAAGTATCCTTAAGTAATAATAATAATAATAATCTTAATTAACTAACTAACTTAAGAAAATGTAATAAATAGGAAAAACGACTCATAAAAGTTTTTAAAAAAGTAAAGAAAATCACACTATATATAGAGTGTTAAGTAGATGGGATAAAGGGATAGTCTGTACGCAAGCTATGCCCCTACTCATAGCTGAGAATGGTCAGTTTGTATCCGTAGTTACCCAGAAAGAATCGATATAAGGGGGAGAGGAAATTCCGTAGAGAAAACGTGATACAAATGTAATTCTTTTAGAGTACACGAAAAGAATTGTACAAATCGTAATCTTTTGTGCGCGTAGGTAGGAATAAGGGCGATAATTTCTTGTAGGTCTAGACGGAACAGAGAATTGCAGTCGCCCCAACAGAAAAGAGGAATCTATGTCGCCAACAATCAACATAGAGGATTTTACTACGGTTGGCTAACTACGGAAGATCTAGAAGAAGAAGCTTGCTGGAGAAGGATGGAAACCAAATATTGCGGTCCTAATTAAAACCTCGTAAAGCAAAAATAAGAAATTGCTTCTGATTAGATTCGCCCTATAGGATGTATAGGAGTTTGGTTTTTAGACCAACGTTTGATGAATCCAAGTACACCTTTGGCCTCAATGATGATGGTGACTATATGAAGATTGAACTAGAGCTTAGAATGAAATGAATTTAGAAATGAAAGCATAATTTGCCAAGGAAGTAAATCCAAACAGGTTGGTTGTTTTTGGCCGATTCTTTACGAATCCATGTTGAAAAGGTAAGAGATCGATTTTTATCGATTGCTTGGAAACGGAGTAAGTTATCGATTATCGGAAACAAACTCGATCTGCGCGGCAACTAGGAACACCTAGGAGCCGAGTCGATCTAGCCATGTCCGTCTGTCCATCTGTCCGTATGTATTAACGCAAGGATCTCAGAACCTATAATATCTAGAGACCTGATTTTTAGATGTAGGTCCTCCTAGTGCCGGCGCAGATAGAGTTTGTTACCGATAATCGATAACTTACTCCGTTTCCAAGCAATCGATAAAAATCGATATCGACATGCTGTTTTTTGAGCAATTTTAGTAAGTATTAAGAGCTAGAGTCACCAAATATGATATGTTGCTTCTAGAATATTATATATATATATATGATGCATCTTTCATTTTATACCCATCGCCACCTCCTCGTTAACACCGCAGAGCTATAAATCAACTTAATAACCCAACTTATACTGCCCACCAATAGATCTTCGGCATGCTGGAGATAGCCCTTCTTTCTCGTTTTTTTTTTATTTTGTAAGCCACCGCGTTTTTTTTTTACCATAACACTCACTCTCTACTCACTCAGTATATGGGACGCTCTATGTCGAAATATTGTTGATCATGAAGGCGCAGTCAGAGTCGTCTGCCTCCATGCAGGGATTAATTTATCCTTTAACTACTGCTTCCAGGCAGGGATTCGTGACCATGTAATTATATAATCAAACGAAAACATGTCAGTGCTGGTATACTTGGTTCTATTGAATGAATTTATTCAAAGTCAATATAATGTACTTAACCTATGGATACATGTATATGCTTATGCTGTTATCGGTAAACAGCTACACTTAGGCGCTCACTCTTGGAGCGCCTAAGGTGCAAGATCAGCGGTTAGTCGTCGATCAATGGTCTCGCTCTGTCTTGGCCTGTTCAAGTGGCATCAAGTTACTTAGCTGCGCAGCACGTTATGTATGTATGTGCATGTAATTTGCATGCAATAATAAAATTTCTTTATTTTTAACAAGGTACGCGTAATCCCTGTATGGATCGTCATGATATTTTGACAAGATTGCTTTTATTTTATTTTTATAATTTTTAAGCCTTTGAAAAAGTTTTCCTTAGTCAAATTTTTCATTGGAGTACAAATCTTTAATTTTGACTTGCGAATTGATTCTATCCCCTTGTTTAAATAAACAATTGGAGTTATTGAATTTCAATTTCACAAATTTTTTCACATCATTATTACTAATGACTTCATATACATTGGGCATGGATGTTTTCCTATCTTTAAGATCTTGTTTGTACCATCAGTATGTTTCTATTTATTTCTTTTAAGTTTTCTAGACTTATGCGGAATAATGCGTCCACAACGTGATTGTCTTTCCCCTTGAGATATTTTACAGTAAACTGATATTCTTCCAAATCTAGTCTCATTCTTGTTAATTTTGAGGTTCGGTTTTTCATTGAAAAAAGGTATGCAAAGGGTCAATGGTCTGATTTTACTATGTCTTCCGCATATGTGTGGTCTGAAGTGGTTTATTGCCCAATGAATGGCTGCTAACTCTTGTTCTGTTGTGGATTTATTGCTTTCGCCTTTTGTAAAACTGCGAAAAGCGTAAGCTACTGGTAGCTGAATATTATATGGTTGTGTTAATACTGCTTCACATGCTTCTTTAATAGCATCTTTGATTATACAAAATTCTTAGCTAAAATCGGGATGATCCAGTAAGGTTAGATTCATCAATGTTTTTTTAAAGATGATCGAAGGCATGCTGGCAATCAGATGTCCATTCGAATTTAACATCTTTCTTACATAATCTTGTTATGTGACGTGAATATTTGGCAACATTTTTTATAAAACGTCTATAATAATTGCAAAATGCAACGAATCTTCTAGCGCTATCTGCATCCTTAGGGACTGGATATTTTCTAATAGCATCATATTTTCTGTTATCAGGTAATATTCCTTTATAAGTTCATATATGTCCACAAAAGGTCCTTTCACTCATGAAAAATAAGCACTTATCTGGATGCAACTTTAGGTTGTTCTTTCTACAAAGATCAAAAACGTTTGCTATGTTTTTAGTTATATGTTTCTCAGAACATTCAAAATCGTTTGCTAGGTTTTTAGTTATATGTTTCTCAGAACATGCATGACAATTAAATCATCCATGTACAGAAATGCGTGCGATGGTTGAAGACCAGTAAAAGCTATTGTCATTATTCTTTAAAAATAATTAGGCGATATTTTTAAATCATAGGGTAATCGTGTGAAACGATAAGAGCCATTGCTCGTAGAAAAAGTCGTAGTATCTCTTGAATTTTCTTCAAGATCTATTTGGTGAAAGCTAGACATTAAATCTAGGCATGAGAAATATTTTGCTCTGCCTAATTGGTCAAGAATATTATCTATTCTTGGAAGAGGAAATTTGTCTTTTAATAGTTTTTTATTGATTTGACGGTAGTCTATTACTAAACGCCATTGTCTTTCTTGTGAATCCAGTAAGGATTTCTTTGGTAGTAATAATAATGGGCTATTATCTTCAGATACGGAAGGTTCTACTAAGTTATCATCAATGAGTTTAGTTATTTGTTTGGCTATTTCGTCCTGCTGTGAATGAGCTGCTCTGTAGTTTTTTATGTAACATGGTTCATCACCTTTTAATCTCAGTTTTTGTTTATAAAACTTATTCGTCGTGATTGGTTCTGTTTCCAATCGAAAAATATCAGTATATTTCGAACATTATTCTGTCATTACTTTTGAATGTTGAGGTGGAAATTTTTTCTTTTACTTTGCAAATACTGCTGCTCTTTGAAAATCGCTTGAATCAGCTATTTTATAGTGTTTATGTGTTTTAAACTGAATCTTTCTTATATTTAAAATTTTCGTATTGTTGGTTATTGAATTTCCAACATATATACATATTTGAACATCTTTACTGTTTACTTTAATTTGTCGAATTACTTCACAACGAGAAGGGACAACTATTTTATTGTTTTCAATGCTATGAAAGATTGGATATATTGGAGATATGTATTGAATGTGTAATATTATTTGGCATTAATATGAACGAATCGGACTCTGTTGAGAAATCTAATTGACAATTGCATTTTTTAGTGAAATCTCTTCCAATTATTTCTTCACCAGGGATCGGAAAATTTTTTGGTACTATGCGAAAGTATAATGAAATTTCCAGTTCTTAATTCGAGAAATGCTAGGGCAATCGAGAGTCTTGATCCTTTGCCTATTCCTGTTATCTGTGTTACGTTACTAAAGTCTATTTTATTGAAATCATCTGAGTTTTCTTTAATGACTGAAATGTCAGCTCCTGTATCTATTAACAAATGTGAATTTTCTACCTGTGTGTTCGTTTTTTATACTGACGAATATGTTTAAATTGAGATTAATTGTGTGAACTTTTCTTTTTTAGTAGTTTTGAGTACTCAAGGGGGCTTGGTAGTTTTCCGTAGTACTTTGGGCATGATGGACATTACCGTTGTATCTGTTGTTGTTGTTATTATTATTATTATTTAGGCGTTGTTTCTATTATTGTAACCTTCGTTTTGGCGGTTGTTACCTCTACACTTTCCACGTCGTCTATTATTGTAATTATTGTTGTTATAATTGTTATTAGAACCACGAGCGTTTCCTCTGCCCCGGTAATTACCACGATAGTTATTACCTCGGTGAGAATACAATACCGAGCTTGCATTGCCGGTCATTTCTGTTCTGAAATGGTTATATTTTGTAATGGCTTTATTCATCGTTTTGAATGTGCCTGCCTCAAGTATTGTTTTTAGTTTGCCATGCTCACAATTTTTTATAATGACTGAAATGGCTTCTTTGGTACTGGACGTATCAACATGTTCTGCTTTTAGTCCATCATCGAAGTACCAAGACTTCAATAGTTTTCGTTAATTATCGATTTCGTTTGCGAATTGTGTGGCTATTTTACCTCTTTGGTAGACATTAGCCATTTTTGCCTTTACTACATCGGATGTTTTGCTGACAATCGTAGTCTGCAATTTAGATATAATTGCGTCTATTGTGGTTTCATCTTGTATTTTATAAAGAGTTGAACCAACTATTTTGGATTTTATTACTTCAATTGCAATTTTTCTGTATGGACCTTTTGTTAGGTTAATTAGTTTTATTTCAGTCACAAATGTTTGTAGATGAATTTTCTCTCCATCGAATTCTGGTATGGCCTGTATAATTTCTTTTTTGTAAACCCTTCAGGCTACAGAAGTGTAGAGTGTTCTGATTCTGAAGCAAACACCAAGGTAATAGAATTAAAACCTATTACGATGGAAGGGTTTTAATTCTTACCCTGGTGTTTGCTTCAGAATCAGAACACTCAACAATACAGGTAATGTAATTATCGCTAGAATTGTAAGATTATCTATTTATTTTACTTCTAGTTCTATGTCAACATCTGTGTCAGATTCACTTTATTATTTTTCTTTAATTTCAGGCTGTTCAGCTGTTTCGATTGTTAAAGCTGTATTCAGTATAGTTGGAATCGATACATACATATTATACTTTGCTTTTATCGCGACTAAATTTATTCGAAGTTTGGTTAAGACCTTTGAGACTTTTGACCAATGTTGTTTGGTTAATCTTTCTTTATGGTCAAATATTGATATTTGTGCTTCATTAAAACACTTTACTAATATATTTGCGTTAGACATTTATATGATTTGTCAAGTTTTGATCTTATTTATTTAATATGGGTGACAATTTGATGTTACTGCATTTGTGTTATTATTTTATTTGGACAATATTATTTCATTCATGGCTCCAATGAATTTTATCGTTTGATACATTGTCTGGATACCATGTGCCGTCTCGCAAGAGCTAGTATTTGGTGATTCTTGCCTTAAAATTTTGTTGTATTTTCATAATGTGATAATATATATATATTTTTTAAATATTTTCAAGATTGTTTGCTCTATCTAATCATTTTATTGTGTTATACATATATAGTGAGGAATAATTGAGCTAAACTTGTAATTGTTAATATTAATATTAATATTGTCTTGCATTAATTTTTTTTGTTTAACATTTTTTTTTATTTTTGCATTTTGAATGTTTCTATTTTAGGAGCTCATTTGCATACCTATGTTTTATTACACGCTGATGCTCCCTCGATGCCGCAACTGGCGGTGTACCTTTCGCGTTATCGCACAAGCATTTATTGGTTGTTGGTGTTGGCACTGGATGTGCAATGTCTGCACGTGTATTCGCAGAAGGGGCTTACCAGCAACCCTTCGCAATCCTGTGGACAAGTTCTCCAAGGTTTCGGCAGGTTGACTGGGGTGATTGGTTTAGCTTTATTAGTTAATTTGTTTGTTATGATTTTAATGTTCGCTGAGTGAGTAGCGGTGTTTGGTTTACTCTGCTTAATTAGGTTTTTCAGGTAGTCGAGCTCAGTTTGTAGTTACTGATCGTCGACCATGTGGATGTCGATATCCTGTTTTTTGGGCAATTTTGGTAAATAATAAGAGCTATAGTCACCAAACTTGACATATAGCTTCCATAAAAGAATATATATATGCATTTGATGTTGGAAGAAGAGGGTTCAGGGTATCCCCTAGTCGGGAGCTCCCGACTAGAACCTCTTACTTGTTTTTTTTTGTTGCTGGTTTGTCTGTTAAGTAGACTCGTCAGCAAGTAATGCGGTTAGTTGCGAGTTTGAACTCTGCCAAGGGAACTTTCTTTTTTAAATTTATCTTTATTACTTCAAACGAGCGCGTTGCGCGAACTGCATTTTGGCGTTGGAATAAGAGGGTTCAGGGTATTCACTAGTCAGCAGCTCCCGACTAGAACTTCTTGTTGTTAATAGCAGCCATCTTAAGTGCGCTATTCTTTTTTTTTATTTTCTAAGCCACCGCGTTTTTTTTTTTTTTGCCATAGCACTCACTCTCTACTCACTCAGTATATGGGACGCTCTATGTCAAAATCACGACGGTACATATCATAGATGGCCTCTTGTTGATAATGAAGGCGCAGTCAGAGTCGTCTGCCTCCAGGCAGGGATTCATTTATCCCTTAACTACTGCTTCCAGGCAGGGATTCCTGACCATGTAATTATATATTTGTAATCAAACGAATGCACGTCACTGCTGGTTATAATTGGTTCTATTGAATGAATTTATTCAAAGTCAATATAATGTACTTAACCTATGGATACATGTATATGCTTATGCTGTTATCGGTAAACAGTTACAAAGAGAGAGAGGGAGAGAGCGCGGGGGTACTCATACATAAGTGCGCGCACTCTCGGAGCGCCTAAGGTACAAGATCAGTGGTTAGCCGTCGGTCAACGGTCTCGCGATGTCTTGGCCTGTGCAAGTGGCATCATGTTACTTAGTTGGGCAGCACGGTATGTACAGCTGTTAAATAAAAAATAGTATCACCACTACAACACATTTTGTTCTTGATGAAAAAAAAATGCGATTACTGTTCCGTTTTTTTTATACCCTGAACCCATTAAAAATGGGTATAAGGGCATATTGTATTTGTGCAAAATCCAAATGTATGTAACAGGCAGAAGGGAGCATCTCCGACCCCATAGCCAAAACCGTCTGTCTGTCTATCCATTTGTCCATCCGTCCGTCTTTCCGTATGTATGAACGCAAGGATTTCAGAACCTATAAGAGCTAGAGACTTGAAATTTTAGATGTAGGTGCTCCTAGTTCCCGCGCAGATCGAGTTTATTTCCGATAATCGATAACTTACTCCGTTTCCAAGCAATCGATAGAAATCGATATAGATATGCTGTTTTTTGGGCAATTTTGGTAAAAAATAAGAGCTAGAGTCACTAAACTTGAAATATAGCTTCTAAAATAGAATATATATATGCATTTGATGTTGGAAGAAGAGGGTTCAGGGTATCCCCCAGTCGGGAGCTCCCGACTAGAACCTCTTACTTGTTTTAAATTTGATTTGTTTTATATTGCTTAGTACTCCCTATAAACAAAAACAGTGTTAGCGCTCTTCAAGTTTTTGTCAATTTGTTTTATTTTTTTTTTTTTTTTTTTTTTGGATTTAATGAAAAAAGCACCTAAAAATTCCGAAATAAATAGCACAATTAGCCCTTTTTTAGTAAATCCTCGATATATCGCGGAATTGCTTTTGCAGAATGGACGTGCATATTATTTTTGACTAAGATATCATTTTTCTTTCATAAAAGTTAATAATAATCATTACAATTGAACGTGGAAGAAGCACGATCCTATCAAAAAATTGATATTGGACGGAAAAACTCATAGAGAAGTTGGTCAATTTGAAGGATGCTCCTATAAAATTATTAAAAACGTCTTAAACTATCAAAAAAATATTGAAATGACCCCTCTTCATGTCAAGAGACTGATTCGTTAGAACACGAAGGAACCCTTCAAGCCTGCTACCGAGCTTAAAAAAGAGCTTAACATAAATGTGACGGCACAAACAGTTCGCTTATATCTTAGGCAACATATCCTAAAAGACTGCAAACCAAGAGTCCCACTTTCAAACGCTATACCTATCACTAAGCGCATGAAGGGATCATGCAAATTGGACATCCCAACAATGGAGAAATATTCTATGGTCAGATCAGTACAAAGTGGTTATGTTTCGTGGCAAGGGTTCTCTATCATCGTTAGACGTCCAAGGAACACAATACAAGCCCCAGTACACCCCAAAACCCGTTAATTATGGAGAGTGTAGTGTAGTGGCTTGGCCCTGTTGTTGCTACTATGGAGTAGGTCCATTACATTGGATAAAACCATCATAGATCAGCACGTGTATGTGAATATCATGGAGACAGTTATGCTACCCTTTGCAGAATAAGAAATGCCCCTCGTACAGGTCTTTCAACAAACACACCAGTAAGAAAGAAAATGAATGGTTCTGGTTCAGGGCAAACTCTGGGAACGCTTTGGCCTGCTGAGTCGCCTGATCTGTATCCCATTGAAAATTTGTGGTCCGAAGTCAAGAAGGCAGTTGCTGCTTCCAAACCAACCAATATCGGATCACTTTGGGAAGAAATTAAAGAGTCCTAGTCCAAAATTTTCCTAAAACGATGCCAGAACTCAGTTGATTCCATGCCAAGACGCTGTGCAGATGTTATTGCTAATAAAGGACACTGTACTAAATATTAAATGATAAATATAGATTTAGTATTAATAGTTCAAAACTGTTAACTAATAAATTCCTGTGGTGCCATGTTTGTAAGAGTCTTCCCTTTCTGAAAATGTGCTTCAAGTTTCCTTAATGTTAAAAAAGTGGGTGTGGAAACTATTTAAAAGTTGCTTGTGGTAGTGGTGCTATGATTTTTTTTCGCAACTGTGTGTATGTGCATGTTTATGTACATGCATATATGCGATCATATTTATGCTATGCGCTTGAATGTATATATTTATAATTATTTAGACTTACAACAAAGTGCTACAAGTTGAGTTATGTATGTATGTATATGAGTGTATGAATACACTAGACTCGGATTTTTGGCAAATTACCTTTTACAATGAGTAAGATAGTTCTCATAGCACTGCGAATTCAGAAATAAGATGTTCGACTTGACTTAAATATTTAGCCAGGTCAATACTCGAACCAGACTTATTAAAGTTTTTAATATATTTAGTTGTGTTGTGAAGAAGGGAATTTAGGGAGTTATACAAAAAATTAATAACAATATTTATATCAACCATGGTGAATAAGAAATAAGAGGATTGCAACATTACAACCTCTAAAGTAGGATGATATACATCATCAGTTAGAGATAAAGGAGGGGACCTGGACGCATTACCAATAAGGTACTCGTTGACAAATACAAGATAAAGTGTTCTATTCAAGTGATTAGAATTTAAATTGAGTTGCAATTTTCGGTAGAAAATTATAACCAAGAGATGTTCGGTAAATGAATATAACCCCTCAACACTACATAGGTCATTAACTCGCACATGAGTAGAATCTGCTGTAATACAAGTAATATGTTTCAGATAAACTTGGATATCAGAAAAGGTGGAATATAGTGATATCAGATGTTATGTTTCTGAAAAATGCGATTATTTTCAAATCGAAGGAAGTTAGCCATAAAAAGATTTTTAAGCTTAGAAATAAGACCTCTGATAAGAATAGAGACTAGGTCGAATGACGAAGTTAGTTTCATGTGGCAGTAAGGTAAGAGAAATGAAAATTAGTTATTGGCACGCTAGCAAAAGATTTGCTAGCAATATATCGCAAGTGGTGTTATAGCTAAGCCGGGATACAAAAACTTGCTTACGAGGGGCAACAACAGTTAATGTAGTAGATAATAAAGATAAAATAGATTAAGTACGAGTTGGTGAGGCTATAGAGAAACCGGGATAGTTTTTTAAAATCTTGGCTATATTGCGCGCAGTTTTGCTGATTGGGACAGGTTTTGATATGGGGTCTACCGGAACTACTCAAGGGATACCACGGGGGTGAAATTCGGATAATCGCTTGGAAAAGGCGATAATGACAACATTGGTAATAAAACCAAATTGCTAGCCATATACGAAGGCGTATGTCATTGACATGATGTCATTTAGATTCTGTTTGTTAAGTCGGTGTAGAATGGAAAGCTCGATACTGGATCATGGCAATGTTCAACAGCGACGTGTATTCCTGTTCAGTGATTTGCTCAGTATATTATCGCGATTAACGAGATTGTCGCTATTTATCAACACTTTGTGAGGAAGAAGGTGCCCGCAACAGCTACCTCTGGGCCAGGTTCAACGCTTATTTTAGCCGGGCGATTGTTGATAATGATCACCCCATCATCGACAATGGTAATGGGTTCCAGGTGGCTGGGCTGAGACTGAAGGTGGGCGACGCTTCCTGCATGTTAGCCACGAGCGCAAGTTTTGCGTGTCGCAGTTGCGCAAATAGCGCAAAAAGGATCGTTGTCGGGATGCAATTTGTCCGGTTTAGGGTATTGCCTCCATCCCATTCCTCTAAGATGCTGTCTGAGGATTGTAAGAGTGTGTGATTATGTTCTACAGAATATTTGGATTTGCTTGCATATGAACTTATCTCTAGGGTACTCAATAATGCAGTATATAATGCTATCCGACCATAAAATATTAATATTAGATTATAAGATATTATTAGATACTTCCATTAAGCTAATTACAGGGATATCTGTAAGTTGTTCATTTTGAATAGACTTAAAATCAGCGTGTCGTAAGATGGTTGCATGTATTATCTTTGCCTTAACAAGATTTATTGTGGGCATGAGGTTCTGAACTTCCGTAATAAGTATTCTGTATCTTCGAAAGGATGATCGGTGTCAGTCTGATCCTTCCTTTTGGTTTAAGGATTTGGTTTATTGTGTGAGTCATATGGTTTGGTGTTGATCACCACCTGCTTGTTTTTGACTTTATAAGTTGGTAATCAGAGGCATTAGGGGCGCATGTCCCTTTTAGCGCTGTGCTCAAAAAGTGTAAGCTTTTCGCCAGCAAGTGGGAACAAATCAGATAAGTCTCATCCACTATACGTATGAAATGTGGGGTATTAGCTGAGTGCCTTACTAAATCATGTTGCGTCCAAACTAATACGTCGCCGTCTACTATTGAAATATAATCGGATTGTATCGGTAATCCGAGCGTTAGTCACTGTGAGAAATAGAAGAGCCACTTGCATACGCCTGGGAGGTAGGAAAAGAAAGGATAACTTCTTAAATTGATATTAAAACTCTGTTATGTCATGTACGTTTTTCTCTAGACCGTGCTGTGTTGTACCACAGATGTGAAACATGTGGCCTTCTATAGATACTGAGGCCCTGGATTGTTTTTGGGTATGATGATCGAATAAAATTGGCGAAATCCACCGTCGTACGTCTTTTAAATATCGTGCGAGGCTACTGCTGACAACCGTACAGACGCGTGTGTCTCCTGCTTACCCTCGAATTCCGCTAAGCACATTAAAGCATTTACGGGTTCGGCGGGTATGAATTACAGGCAATGCGATGTGCGGCTTTTCAGCTGTCCTGTTAAATCGTTTATATGGCGGCTAAGTTCTCCCCTAATGTTTGTATCACTCTACGCCACTTATGCTAGTGCACTAGACACTGCAGCCCGACTTGTTGCAAATTTTTAAGGCTCACAATTCCTCTTGGACAGTCAAGTCCGTTTATAGCTTATTCTTTTCACAATCTGATCACAATGATTCAATAGTCTGTCTTCTTTATTCTTAGTTGAACATCTCACTTACATGATTTTCCAGTTTATCTTATCGGGACTTCAGCTGTAGATAAGTTCTTGATCTGCCCTCGGAGTTGTCCCGGTTTTGTCTCCGCCGCCTAATGAGCTAATGTGGCTTTGTTGTCAAATTTTTTAATACTTTATGTGACGTTACAGCTTTGTCAAGTAGTTGCTTGAAGCATTATATGTGTCTTCACTTAGTTGGGATATTTTTATTTACGTTTTGATTGGGTTTTTTTGCTTTGCAAATTTCATCGCCAATTTATTATACACTACGGGTTAGCAAGAAAATTATTGACTGTTGATCCGCGCTAGCCACTAATAAGAGATAGCACCGATTACGGAACGACTCGTTTTTAACGCCAGGCAGACGTATCTGGTGAATATCAAAATCAAAACTAATACTAAAGGCAATTGATTTATAGAGTTAAAATCGCCGAATTCCGTGTCCGCAATAGCTGAGCTTGCGCCTCGTGTGGTGTATCATATTACGGGTAGGTCCAACAAGGTTGCCGATCGATATGATGCTCTGTCAGCATCTTAGGCGAATTAACCAAACTAGAGTTCAACGGCCTTGCCTACCCAGTTGGACTGCAGAGTGTCACTTGTGAACTTATACACAGCATACAATCGCAATTACGATTCTATTAATAAAATTAAAAAAAGGACACACACTTGTATGCAACAAATTTTGCTTTTTGTGCTTGTTACCATGATGGGTTGGTATCCAAAAAAATAATCAAGGTATTATCCCCTAGTCGGGCACTCCCGACAAATGCTCTCTTGTTTTTCCTCTTTTTTTTTTCTTTTTTTTTTTTTATATCGATTGATTAAAAGTTGTGGTTTGGGATATAACTGGTGGTTGAAGCTAATGCCTGGCTTGATAAATATTATTCAGCCTCTGAACCAGGAAAATCATAAATGAGGCGAAAAAAGCACCGAGGGCAATGCCCGCAGTGGACGCCTCAAAGAGAATTTTGGGTAACCGTAAAGTAAAGTTTATCGAAATACCTGAGAACCTAAAAATATCAAAGGACATATCGTGAATGTTTACTTGGGTATGCGAAACCTGTGTTCAAAGTGGGTGCCGCGCGAGCTCACAATCGAACCAAAAACAACAACGAATTAATTCTGAGCAGTGTTTAGAGCTGTTCTATCGTAATAAACCAGAATTTTGTCGACGGCAAGGTGACTCAGGCGCTCCTGATGTTTTGCACTTGCCGGAATTTCTTGATGTCGTCCACTTTCCAGCTCAACAAACATTGTCTGGACTTACAGGCCCAATAGTCTGCTACTCACCTTTTAAAAAACCTCCGAAAGAATTCTGCTGCATCGTCTGTTGTGAGGTTTTTTCGGCTGAGCACAATTTAATACCGGCTTAGCAGGTTCACCGAGTTAAAATCGCCTTTGAAAGGAGGGAGTACGGAGCTGCCGTTTTAATGGACAGGCTTAAGACCGCGGGTGGCATTAACGTCATTAACTCCGAGGACATGCCAGCGGGTCAAGTTTAACTCCATAAGTGCCAGAACTAGGCCATCGGGTGCACCCCAGTTGTGTGGCAATACGGTTGATAGAGTCCGGCACGATTAACACCATTACGCCTCTCTTATTGGTTTTTCCTACAGATGCAACTTACCCTATTAGGTTAGCAGAATCCTCCTACTATAGACGTGGTAATAGCTTCGCCTTTCTTATTGACGATGTCATTATGTTTAAAACCTATTTTCAGACAACGGGACCACATATAGCTCCTTTAAGATTAATAAATATGAACCCACTTAAAGGGTGTCAAGAATTGGTATGCTTCAACTGAAATTTCCGATACCACCTTTGAATTTTTCCGCTGGCGATTACTTCAAGAACCTTTGTCTCCAGCTGGTTGCTGTCTTCTGCCTACCCGGCCATCGTCCTTGCTGGACACATGGGAAGTTCTCAAGGCCCTGTAGTGCTTTGCGATCATTGTTCTTTGTGGTTAGCACATGTAATTATGGTAATGCAGACGGTATGGAGCAATCCTTATGTTGAAGCTCCTTAATGTCTATTATAGGGTCCAGGCTTTGTGTTCTGGTAATTGGATGGTGCCGTACACTTTACAAGTCACGCAATCCTTTTGCTCTTAACGATTAACAATTCATAGGCGAATACCCTGCAGTCACCTCGCCATAATTGAGTGCCCAGATCTGTCTAGTGGCCAGATTTGTCTACTTCCGTTTATCAGCCCATACGATCTCTAGAAAGCCGAGGATGCTCCCCGAGGTTTACGGGGCTCGGGAACAAACAGTCATCGTTTGTTGCTTAAGATTCGCATCTCTTCCATTAGCCTGACGATATCGCACAGGTTTGCGCTCTGAAGGTGCATCCGACGCATCAAGCAGAAAACTTTGTAGGTCTTTTTTGCGCAGCAGCGGTTTGTCAGGATAGTGTCCTGGGCGAGTTCTGGCATCAATCTGTAGCCGAACGATCGACTGCAGGAGTATTTAAAAATTTTTGGACGAGGTCGATATATGTGCCCTATGATGGCATACCGCCCAATTTCCAGAAGACCCACAGTTGTATTCGGGCTTTGTCCTTCCCTCCACTTATGGCTGGCCCAGGTGAGGATAAGGCAGACCAAAAGCATCGCATACTTTAGCTAGAACTTACAAGCGGTTTTATGTGAAATCATCATGTTAACAAGATCGGCTTAACTTAGCGATAAGAGGATGGGTTCGCTATGGAAAAGTTTTGTTTTGCAGTTTTTCGATATATTAGCAAACTTGTGGATAAGATTTCTCAACATCACTTCACAACACGCCACTGCAATAAAAAAGTCAACTTCCTAGCTCCTTCGGCTTGGACTTTACATTTATCACCAATTAGTCCGCCAGCCATAACAATCAGATTTATATATAGTTCTATAAAAGGGAAGGCCGTCATGCAAGTTGTATATATACATATCGGATATACTTAAGAGTATAACCGCTAACTGCAATTCAATATCAACAATTGGGTTGAATAAAAAAAAAAATAAAATAAATAAAATGGCTATTTGTAATAGTATATCCACAGCCTTAGCTATAGATAACTATTTATGAAAATTTTTTAATTTTGTTTAGAGGCTAATACGTAAATAACAGATAACAGAGCAAATATTTATGAAAATTGTTTAATTTTGTTTAAAGAATAATATGTAAGTGAATGTTGATGATAAAAATAAGATACAACAAATGGATTACACATGGAATCACCAGTATCACCAATAGTGCGATTGTATCATGGAAGATCTCCTTGACAAGACAATTGGGAAAGTTTAATACAAAATTTACTATAATTTATTATTGACTAAGGAAATATGGAGAATGACTTTACTTTGCTTAATTGGCACAAAAATATTAAAATACATTAAAAGTAAGGTGATCCAACAAACTGATGTGGGTTTCTTCACTTTACAATTTAATTTATGAAGTTTCAAAATCCATGAACAATATCGCAAAAGAGCAAATTTACTTAAAAATATGTGCTTTATTTTTATACCCTGAACCCATTAAAAATGGGTATAAGGGTATATTGTATTTGTGCAAAATCCAAATGTATGTAACAGGCAGAAGGAAGCATCTCCGACCCCATAAAGTATATATATTCTTGATCAGCATCAATAGCCGAGTCGATCTAGCCATGTCCGTCTGTGTGTCCGTCCGTCCGTCCGAAATTTTAGATGTAGATGCTCCCAGTTCCCGCGCAGATCGTGTTTGTTTCCGATAATCGATAACCTATACCGTTTCCAAGCAATCGATAAAAATCGATATCGATATCCTGTTATTTTGGGCAATTTTGGTAAATAATAAAGCTAGAGTCACCAAACTTGACATATAGCTTCTAAAATAGAATATGTATATGCACTTGATGTTTTAAGAAGAGGGTTCAGGGAGCTCCCTACTAGAACCTCTTACTTGTTTTATTTGGTATGGCTGTCGAGTAGAAGCTGTGGCAAGTAGTGAGTTCGGTACGGGTTCGAGTCCGATTAAAAAACCTTTTTTATCTTTTCTCAATTAATAACGCAACCTTTGTATTAACAAATTTGCGAGCCTCCGAATTGGGAAGAATATTCTGGGCCAACAATACATTTGTGTACAATACATTAAAACTAGGCATTTCTTCTGCTTCTCTATTATAGGGTGGTGTTTCAATTGATACTTTTTCTGCAACGTTTAAACCCCATATAAAAACTAAGCTTTAATTAATCAGCTGTAAATGCTCCAGTTATGAGTTTTGCAGTCAATCTTGTTTTGAACGTTTACTAGTTATGCCTTATCTAACGAAAGAATGCCAAATTTGTGTAAACGTGCCAAAATTGAAAAATTGTCATTTAAATGGCAAGCATTTTATTCAAACGACCACCTTGAGTACTCTCAATAATTCAAAAAATACTAACACATACTTGTGTGAAAACGAAAAAAATGCATTTTTCGGGTCTGTGAGTGGATCGACTTCGTGTTTGGGAATGTGACGTCAAATCTACTTCTACTACTACTTCCACCACAAACAGTGCCAAAATGTATCGTGCTCAGTACATAGCGTTGATGTTTTCACTAAGCAGCAGAGATATATGTTAGGATTATTAAAAATAAATTAAAATAAAAAGTATGTCACCTCTTTCGGTGTCAAGCTCTTTACCGCCTTCAACCGACCGAGCTATTTGCCATCGTCTCATATTCTATAGCCAGAGCACAGCTCTTTAAAGGGCACACGCATAAAGGATATATGTGTATATACATGTGTATGCAATTCTTGTGCCTTGCGATAGCTTGCCAACGTTTACTTAAATAAATATATTCGAATATTCGTTAAAAAATTGTCTGGTTCCTATTGGAGTATTTATTTTTTTGATTTTTTATTTAAAACAGGATTTCGAGATTGATTTTTATCGATTGCTTGGAAACGGGGTAAGTTATCCATGACGGAAAACAAACTCGTGCTGCGTGGGCGCACTAGGAGGACCTACGTTTAAGTCTCTAGTTCTTATTCTGGGATCGATCATAAATACGTATGGACAGACAGACGAACATGGCTAAATCGATTCTGCTAAAAACTTAAGTATATTATTGTTCCGAAGACATGATCGTCATTCAAACAATTTTTCCAACATGAAGGTCAACTTTTCATAACTTCGTCTTTGTGCATGTGTCCAGAAAGTTTTAGAAAAGGTTTATTTTATAAGATATAAACTGGTTAGTCAGAACCAAGTGTACACACACATAATTATTACATGAACATTTTTGATTTGGTCTTAAGATAATTATCATTTTTCTGCAACTACGGGGCTTGCCAACTCCTGTAACCGTTACATTCTCACTCTTGGCTAAGATATATGCAGTATTATCGCGTGAATCCCGATGCCGCGTCAATTAGTGTCCAATATAGATAAAAAAAAAGGTCTCCAAAGTGAAGACTCTGTTAAGGTTGTTCTAATCAAGGCCAGATAGTTAATATAAAAACATAAGGTGTATATATATATTTATAAATAAAAATTAGACAAAGCTTATTCTGTAACTATTTGTAAGCGTGGAGATAATTCAACAAAATGGGAAAAAACAAAAATATTAAATAAAGTTTGAATATTGTGATTTGTAGACATGTGAGCCAAACTTAAAAATAGGACGAAGAAATAAAAGGGTCTTTATCTCGTGCGGATCGTCAAACTCAATGTTTGATAAAAGCCAATTGAATTACTTTGAATTTTTGACACGAGGAAAAAAAGGGAGATCCCTTTGCTTGTTATAAGTAACAAAAACCATACCTTCATATGTAAGGTAGAAAATTACACCATTGACATAAATTAGCACGCGAAAGTAAAATAATACCAAGTAAAGTAATTTTTGAGAATAATAGAGTGGGTCGTGATGACTGCCGTGGGAAAAATACAGTTAAATAGAATAACTGTGATGCCAAGAAAATTAAAATTCATATCATAATCTTTAATCTTTAAAGCAAAATATTTGTATTTTGTGTTTGTGCAATTTTCATCTAATTGTTCGTATGATTTTTCATCTGAACGAAATGTTTTCGGTGCTAATGAAGTTTAAGACTTTAAACTTCAAATATACAGTAGTATGTATTTTTTTAACATTATTATTTTTTTGGGCAATAACACTAAACATACAATGGTTAGTGGCAATAATTGAATTATTTGTAGTCACCAAAAGATAAAAACTATTTTTCTTGCCCACGCTCATCTATAGTGTGGCAAATCTGATCAATCGATATCACTTAATGCTAAGCTGGTATTTTTACCATAGTTACTTTTTGTCATGAAGCTGCGCGCTAATGTGGGGTTTCACCAAATGTTTCACCAAAAATTGGTATGAAATTTTTTTTATTTACCATCTGATAGGCCTTAAACTAATTTTCAAAGATATATGTTCAAATTTTTTGGAAGATCTATTGCTTTTTGGTATAAATGGAGGTCAAAGATTTGGTTGGTTAAGTGCAGAATCAACGATTTTTTTGGGAGAGTTTTGTCTTGTCCGATCTGCTTCAAACTTATTTTCAAAGCTCTATTGGTGAAACTGTTGATTCCAACTGATGGTTCATTATTCTATGACCTTAAAAATATTTTCTTAATATTATAAGCATATAACCACATGATACATATAAAAGCATTTGTCGTTTTTTCCATTAACTTAAATTAAAATTCAGACATCCCAAAATTGGTCAAATTTGTCTGTCATATGTCTGACGGGCGGGTCAGTTGGTTAGTAAATTGTTTGAGACAGATATTTGTTGTGATGTCACCAACTACAGTCCGTTTTGTATGGGGCTTGTCGGCCAAAGCCTACTCTTATACGCTGTTTGTAGTAGTGCAGAAATAAGTTATAAAAAAAATATATCACAGGCTTTTAATATTAATATAAAGCTGTATATAAATAGGTAATAACTATTTTTATTATTATAACAAGAGGTTTTAGTCGGGAGCTCGGGGATACCCTGAACCCTCTTTTTCCAACACCAAATTATTCAGCTCGCGATACGTGCTCTTTTGCTTTAGTAGTAACAAAGATAAATTAATAAAAAAAAAAAATAAGTTTCCTTGGTAGGGCTCGAACTTGCATCTTACCGCACTACTTGCCGCCGTCTCTACACAACAGCCACACCAGCCAAAAAAAAAAAAGTTTCCCCGGTAGGTCTCGAACTGGCGACAGACTTGCCGCAGCCTCTACTCTACAGCCACACCAATAATTAAGTCTTAGTGAGAAAAAAAAAAAACAATTAAAATAGTAGCACAGAAAACAATACAATCGCAATTATAATGCTGTTGATGAATACGAAGCAGACGCGCATGAATGTGTGTATGTACGTGCATACAAATATTTTTCGAATTTCCGCTGGAGCCGCAAACACGTGTTTCTTAACCGATCTTCATGAAATTTTTTACAGTATATCTTATTGTACCATAGAATATTTGTGTATTCTCCAGAATTCGCAAATTTCGGACCTCACTTTCCGGTTGTCTGCTGGAAAACGGTTTATTTCCGACAGAATCAATAACGGCAAAAGAGAACACCTGCATTTAGGGTTCTATGTTCCAGACACTGGGTCCGAGCAAAAACACTTTTCGTTATTTTTTTTCGCACATACTTTTCCACGACCACTGAACAGAAAAAAAACTGCCAAAGTGTCTATTGTGGATATGCATGTTTTTGTTGTTTGTTTGTTTCTATTAATTATTGAATGGGTGTTTGCTTATAGCTTTAAATATGTACTTGTACACATATACATCATGCCCTCTTTTTCTCTCTCTCTCGCTCTAGCTTTCATTGATATCGTCTCACGACAACAACAAGAAAAGTCACTTTTCGCTTCCACTTTTTTCGTTTTTTTCTTCGACAGACTTATTTTCTGCGCGATCGGCCGAATGTGTTCTGTTAATATACTACTGTTACACAGAACAGTGTGTATTGCTCAAGCAACAGCACGAACAGAGTACACAAGCGCAACGAAAAAAAGTGTTCTATGGAGAGCGAAACCGAATCTGCTTCGTTTTTATACCCTGAACCCATTAAAAATGGGTATAAGGGTATATTAAATTTGTGCAAAATCCAAATGTATGTAACAGGCAGAAGGAAGCATATCCGACCCCATAAAGTATATATGTTCTTGATCAGCTTCAATAGCCGAGTCGATCTAGCCATGTCCGTCTGTCTGTCCGTCCGTCCGTATGTATGAATAGAATAGATGTATGTGCTCCTAGTTCCCGCGTAGATCGAGTTTGTTTCCGATAATCCATAACTTACTCCGTTTGCAAGCAATCGATAAAAATCGATATAGATATCCTGTTTTTTGGGCAATTTTGGTAAATAATAAGAGCTAGAGTCACCAAACTTGACATATAGCTTCTAAAATAGAATATATATATGGATTTGTTGTTGGAAGAAGAGGGTTCAGGGTATCCCCTAGTCGGGAGCTCCCGACTAGAACCTCTTACTTGTTTTCGGTTTTTTTGTGTGCAGATCGCATTGAGAATAAGTGTTGACTGTTATTTGCGACCTTTGGTATTCTCAAAAAGTAAGTTGCAATAGAAGTTGGGTTATTAACTTGACTTATAGCTGTGAGGTAGTAGCGGGGATACTTGATATATATATACTATTCTAGACTATATATACTATTCTAGACTATTTATATATTGTTGGTTTTAGCTCTTATTATTTACCCAATTTGCTCAAAAAAAAGGATTTCGAAATCGATTTTTATCGATTGCTTAGGTGTAAGTTATCGATTATCGAAAGCAAACTCGATCTGCGCACGGACTAGGAGGACCTGCAGCTGAAATTTTTAAGATCCTTGCGTTCAGACATACGGGCAGACAGACGGACATGGCTATATTGGCTCGGCTGTTGATGCTGATCAAGAATATATATACTTTATGGGGTCGGAGATGCTTCCTTCTGCCTGTTACATACATTTACATTTTGCACAAATAAAATAAACACTTTTTACCCATTTTCAATGGGTTCAGGGTATAAAAAGGAAAATATAAATTCTGACGAAACATGAAATTTCATCATTAAATAAATATTTTTGATTAACGCTCTATTTTCATATTTGTCTGTTTCCGTTCAAATTTAGTTTTGACACTTTCTTGATGAAGCATTCCATAAATCTGTATTTTTGCAGTAGGAAAGCCAATTTTGTATGTGGTGGGACGCAGCACGAAAGCTAAGCTTTCAAAAATATTTTGTATATAATTCCGCAACGAGTTGGCGTATTAAAGTAAGCTAATAGTTACTGGCATGTAGATAATTATGCCGCCCCAATTTTGAATATATTTATATAGAAATATGAAGCTATATTGTAATTCAATGTTTTATGTACTAATACTTTTCTTTACTTTTTATATTTTCGTAGATAAAATAAGTGATAGATATCTTTTATATGCATTAGACAGATATTGGCATAACGGTTGCCTGAAATGTCATTGCTGTGGAGCTATGTTAGCCGACGTCGGTTCTAGTTGTTTTACCAGGCGAGGTCTAATACTCTGTAAAAAGGACTATTCCAGGTATGGTCAATGCGGTGTAATGTAAAAATTTGCAATGCAGAATTTTTGCAATTATTATTAGACATATGTATGTTAAATTTATAAATCACATGAAAGATGATATTTATTTCTCTTTTTTAATGCGTATTTCAAGCTAAACTTATATGGGCTATATGAAATTTGTAAAATTAAACATAAACTTGTATTTAAGCTATAACAGAAACCATCGATTTAATTTGTCAAACTGAATGCAATATATGTATTATTCAGGAATTACCTGCCTCGTTTCAAAGCTAATTATAAAAATATGTTCTTTTCTTTAGTTTCTTGATTTCACATCAGGCTATATACATATACAATGCCGTTCACCTGAATAGTGCCTCTAAATTGTTCAAAGTAAAAGCATGATTTCTCATTAAAAAAAATGCTTTCAAGTTTTTTTTTTATTTAAATTATTTTCCATTTATTTACCAAATAACAAAAAAACAGTGATAGCTTACTGAACACAATATTAAAACAAGTAAGGGTTCTAGTCGGGAGCTCCCGACAAGGGGATACCCTGAACCCTCTTCTTCCAACATCAAATGCACATATATATTCTATTTTAGAAGCTATATGTCAAAATTGCCCAAAAAACAGGATATCGATATAGATTTTTATCGATTGCTTGGAAACGGAGTAAGTTATCGATTATCGGAAGTAAACTCGATCTGTGCGGGAGCTAGGAGCACCTACATCTAAAATTTCAAGTCTCTAGCTCTTATAGGTTCTGAGATCCTTGCGTTCATACACACGGACGGACGGACGGACGGACATACAGACGGACATGGCTAGATCGACTCGGCTATTGATGCTGATCAAGAATATATATACTTTATGGGGTCAGAGAAGCTTCCTTCTGCCTGTTACATGCATTTGGCTTTCGCACAAATACAATATACCCTTATACCCATTTTTAATGGGTTCAGGGTATAAAAAAAATGTTTGTTTAAAAATTCAAAATTCATGCTACCAAAATTGGATCACTAGTATAGAACAGTTGTCGGAAAATCTTAATAAGAGTTGGATATATAATAATATTGGTGGTTTTGGCGATCTTTCCATATTATAAAGGTTTGATTGGCTGGCTCGAGGTCCGCAGTTTCTATTCAAGACAAAATTTCAACAATACAAAGGCGAAAATACCAATGATGGACAAGATTAACATCATTTACAAAGTACCATGTTGCGGGGATAACAATATTTGCAAATGCGTGTATATCAGCACAACAAATCCAACATAAAATGGAGAATAACAACGCAAATCGGACTTCAGAATAATACATAAAGAACAGCTCTAATGGCTCACTGCATGAACAGCAACCACACGCCAAATTGAGATGCGACAACAATTCTTCAACAAAAACAGCACTACAACAAAAGGCATACATAATTAATGGTACACGTAATAAACACAACAAACTACAAACGACTAAACTACAAAACGGATATCGAAAATGGCGCTCATTTGTATAGACTATAGATATAGTATAGATCTATTAAACTGCCAGATAGTTTCGGCCGCCACGTCAGTAAGGGCAGACGTAATAAGCAATATATGTTTCAAAGTATTTAAGTAGTTTAATTTAATTAATATTAGTGTTAATTGTTTTTTTTTGTCCTGAAGACGGCCGAAGTGCAGCCGAAACATATCGGTGTAATATTAATCAAAATTGTGTTTATTTTTTGTCTTGAATTAAAACCCCAGACCTCGCGCCAGCTAAACAAATATTTATATTTTATATATTATGATATTTTTTGAGGTTGTTGAAGCAGATTTTATTATAATTAATAATGAGTTAGGCCCCTATGATCAGGATAACTTCATATATTCTCTTGGGCAGTGAAGCAAACAAGTAAAGCGTAAAATAATCAAGCCAGATTTTGTAGAATATAGCTTCTGATTTTGTAGAAAATTGTTTCCCGGATTCGTATACCCATCTTGCTAGCCATCCCCACACATTGTCTCTAATAATTAAGTCAGGGGAGTAAGTAAAACTTGCGTTCATCAATGAGATATTCTCACGATCAAACGATTCAGATTGGGGCGTTATTATTTCGAAACTTCCACTCCAAGGTTCCAAACTAAATTTTCGCCTCAGGAGAAGACTTTTTCAAAACTATTTTGTATGACTCTGCGTTCATTTTATTAGTTAGAAATTGGATCTAGAGCGTCCCATAATATGAAATTCGTCCTTAACCATTGCGCCGCCGCGCCCACTCCACAATCGGTTAAGCTTATGATCTTCCTTTCTATCATCGTGAAAGTAATAGTTATAACCATCCGGGCCATCCAAATTAAATTTGCTCTCGCCGAAGAATACAATTCGTTGCCACTCCCCCTAAATGGTCATATTGGCTCGGCAAAACAATAATCGCTTATTCTTTCAAACACTGTTCAGTGGTGTTTTTTCTTTAGATTTTACGTTTTAGCTGTTTTGCCTTCGAAATAAGCCGTAACACTGTAGAAACTCTTGCAATAACACCCGATTTTCTTTTTAAATTAGCAGTAGAGTTATGCGAGTTAGTTGCACACCTCATATTATTTCGATAGCCATTCCATTCTTAGTGCATTAATCTGTGAGCATTTTCACATTTCAAGGAAAAGAGCGCTATTCAACTTATTAACTAACCAAAGTCTTATATTTACAACAGACAACCATTCCGTATACGTTATTCTTGGTTGATTATGTTTTATTATTATTATTATTTTTTTTTTAATATATTCTCATCTGTTTTTTATTTAATTTTTTAAAAAGATTCTCGTTTAATAGTTAAAAGCTTTCCGCAATTTTCTAATCCAAAAAACATTTTTATTGAATCTTGATAAACAGCATATTGATTTGAGGCAGTAAACGCAACTGTTTCTACTACCGTTTCCACTACCACAACCCAATGTAATACCCTTCTAATTTTCTCGAAATCTTTTGACTTAAGCTCCTCTTTTATTGATATTAGACGCTAAGGCCTTCTATAAGTTCGAACATAGTTTTTAAGTCTATTTTTGAAGATTTCAAAGCGCTGACTATAGCTTTCTTACTTTTTTTTTAAACCGTAACTTTTTACAACTTTCCTATTTAAATTTTTCTCGCTTCCACGTTCTGATTTTCTTTTTGCTGCAAAGCAAAGTGGGCGAGGAAGTTGCAGTTGGCCCATTGTCTGAGCTTTTCGACAAACTTAACGGCATTTGTTGGCCATCTTTCCGGCTTGGTCCACGCTATAGCATTTATCGTACATTTTAACGCCATTAATTGGTTAACCTTCAAGCATTTTACTCCCACTTATCATGGGGTTTACTGTCCATTTTATCGCCATTCCAACTTTAAAAAATCAACTTTCCGGCATAAATTGACAACCATCTGTCTTGTTATGGCCACTATTTATTTATTTATTTTAGTGCATCTTATTGGATTGTAATTTGTGTAGTAGTTGGCCAATCAAATTTCGATCAAAAGAGTTTATTAGACCTGAATTTGTTGATATTTCTGCAGTATACAGAACATAGGACATTTATCCATTGGTTTCAATTGAAGTTAAACTAACGCTAAAGACTCTAATAGGTTTACTGTAAATTGCGAATGCGTCATATTAATTTGCGCACAATCAGACACATACAAAGTAAGATCGCCGAGCATTGTTCTAGGCTCTAGGCTTTCAGGGCTCATACAATTTATATTAAAGGAAACTGTTCCAACAGTGCTGTGCTTTACTGCGCTTTAGCGTTTTTAGACTTTGACATGTTTTAAATAAGTGGTTTGTTACGCTCTTATGGAATTTCAATTAAATAGTAAAAGTATTTAAGGCCTTATAGCTACGGGTTCATTTGCCAGATATAGATTTTAAGTGTGCCAAATATAGATTTATGTATTTATGTTCTTTCGAATAACTTTTTCTACATTTTTATACCCTGAACCCATTGAAAATGGGTAACAAGCGTGTAATGTATTTGTGTGATCAGCATCAACAGCCGAGTCCATCTACCCATGTCCGTCTGTCTGTCCGTCCGTTGCCCGTTTGTATAAACGCAAGGATCTCAGAATCTTTTAGAGCTAGAGACATTGAAATTTTAGCTGGGACATGGCTAGATCGACTCTGCTATTGGTGCTGATCAAGAATATATACTTTATGGGGTCGGAGGTGCTTCCTTCTGCCTGTTACATGCGTTTAAATTTCACACAAATACAATATACCTTTTTTACCCACTTTTAATTGGTTCAGGGTATAAAAAAAAAAAAAATACTTTCTTACAATCGGAATCAAGCCCGTAACGACCGCGCAACCGCCACAAATTTAAAAGGCAACACATAAACACAGCCCAGAATATAGTACAATCGCAATTGCAATGTTGTTGATCGAATTTAATAAAGGCGCGCATGAATTTGTTCACATACATGTATGCATAAATATTGCAATTGATATAAAATAAAATAAAGTTGATATATTAATACTGTTTAAGAAGCGTAGCTTTTAAAACCAGAAAAATTGGCTAAAAAACAAAATTTCAAAATCGATTTTCATCGATTTCTTCGAAACGGGCCAGTTATCGATTATCGGTACCTGTAAATCAACAAGTAAAAATACACACAATCCTAATGAAATCTATCAACATGAGTTGTCGGTATAGCTGCCAGCTAAAAGCGTTAGCGTGCGGTCTGCTACGGGTGTGAGACTAATATTCCCAACCCTATTGGTAAAGGGTAAAAGGGGTAACATGTATTTGTGTATGTAACATGCAGAAGGAAGTATCTCTGACCCCATAAAGTATATATATTCTTGATCAGTACCACAAGTCGATCTAACCATGTCCGTCTTTCTGTCCTATATATAGAGACGTAGCTAGAGACTTGAAATTTTAAAGGTCTTCCTAGTGCCCGCACAGTAATCGATATCGAAATCCTGTTTTTTAAACAATATTGTGGCAGTTAGCGCAAATTGCTAGAATTTCTGAATACATGTACACACACACACACACATTGCGATTATATTGTATTCTGTGCTGATATAAGATATGTGGTTTGTTGCATGCTCTATCCCTACCGAGGAAACTATATTTATTTTTAATTTCTTTTTTTACTGATTAATCAATCGATCGATGTAATCAGGCTACAGAATATATATTTTGGTGATGTCAACCGCAGTATTGTGCCCAGGCTTAAACGCTTTTACGTGTCTAAAGTTTTCTTTTATCCTACTTTGAACTTGAATTTGAATCTATTATAGTGTGTCGGTAGAATCCATTATTTTCGTAGGGCTAATTTTTTTTTTCACAAATTGTATTCAGTGGATTGGTCCCAATTGTACAATAGTGCAGATATTAATGTTGCCGTTAAATTTTTTTATGAGACCCTAAACTTGCTCCTTTAAATTTTGTTTTTCACTTGATAATTAAGTCTGATCGGTCTCCCTGATTCTAGAGAGCATCCCCTAATTAAATAATGCAATACAGGCCTAAAGAAAATGCGAATTTTTAACAATAGATTTAGTCGCGGTTAAAAAAATATTAAAATTGTAACCCAACACTTTCCGATTTTTGTAACATCAATACGACACTGTAACGAAGAGTACCCGGCAAACACATACCGAAAAGTACAAATTTTGTAGGTTTCTTTTGTACGAGATCCTTTGGTTTTGGTTCAGGGGGCTCAGAGGGCTCCCTTAGTCGGGAACTCCTCACTAGAGCCTTTTACTTGTTATGTTTATTTGTATAGAAAGAAGCTGGAATGATGATAACGGTAGCTCAGAACTCCTAGTGAAGCACTCTGGGCTAGAGCACTGATACTTTTTTTATTTTAAATAAGTAATAATGATAGGCAAGACTCAACATTTGATTATCTCTATATATATAACTGTTTGTCCTGACTGACTGACTGACTGATTGGTGATCAACGCACAGCCCAGACCGAAAGAGCTAGGAAATTTTCACTCTAGTTACCTTATGTGATGAAGGTGCACGTAAAGACGGGGTTTCGGGAAAGTATGGAAAAATCACGAAATACGTTTGTATGAAACTTTATTGTTTACCAAAGTTCTTTGTTCAAATTCATTTGAGGGGTGTTTCACACTTTTCAAAAAATGTATGCCTCCTTGGTGGAAATGTAGGTTAAAGATTTGGGGGATGACGTTTCGCCCTCAAATTCATTTTCAAGGATCTATATGAAAAATAATTTAAGACTTGTTTCACATTTTTCGCAAAATCTAAGCTCCTTCGGTAGAAATGAGTTTTTGGGCGCAGTTTTTAGTGCTGTCCGATGTGTTTCAAACTTATTTTCAGAGCTCAACATAAGAACTTAATGAATACTTATATCAGCGATATGGGAAATTCCACCCACAACAGTGGTTAATTAGCGAAAAACGTTGGTATGCAACTTTTTTGTTAACCATCCGATGGGCTTCAAACTCATTTTCAAAAATCTTTGCTCAAATTCATTTAAGGGGTGTTGCGCAGTTTTTGGAAAATCGATCCCTTGTTGGAAATGGGTGTCAAGATTTTGGTGGGTGACGTTGCTCGCTTGAATTAATTTCCAAGGATCCATATTCAAAGATTTTTTTATTGACGTTTTAATTGTCTTTTCTATTTGCTTCAAAATTATTTTCAAAGCTCTACATAAAAACTTAATGAATGCGTGTTTCAACGATTTAAAAATTCTACCTGCAAAAGTGCCAAATTGGAAGAAAATGTTTGTATGAAAGATGTTTATTTACCGTCCGAAAATCATTTTCAAAGCTTTTTGAGAACATTTATTTTATACGTACCACGGGCAAGGCCGAGCTATACCCGCCAGTATGGTAATATACTGTAAAAAAAAAACATGAAAACAGACAGGACATGGCTATGTAAACTCGGCTTTGATCCGAGATACATGCTTCAACGCGTTGCTGGATGTATGCTTGATCTGCCTATCAAGCTATGTAGCTGTATAAGTCAATTTAAGTTAATATTACATTTTTTAAAAATTATAAAAATATTAATTCTATTATTCCTGCTTGCAGTATGTTTGGTAGCTCTGGGGTTTGTTCTGGATGTGGGGAAACTATACCTCCAAGTGAAATGGTAGCAAAAGCTCTTACTGGAATTAATAATATCGATTTACAAAATCAACAAAAACAAATTATAAACTGTGTATTTCATCTTAGATGCTTCAGCTGTGCAAAGTGCGGATCTAATTTGCGTCCTGGTGATAGGTAAGCTTGTTTTGAAAATATATCATATCTTAAGCTTTCCCACTTTATTTGAAACCCAAATATATATTAAGTTATTTTTATAAAAGTGTAATTATTTAAAATTGAGATAGTTATCGGAGAAAATATATTTTGGGTGTACACAGCTAGCCAATATATCGCTGTAATAGCCATAGCCACCACGGGCAAGCTTTCAAACTTTATTGTATTGTAAATATAATAATGATACTGTTATTTTAATTTGAATCTTTTTATTGTCAAAATTAATGTTTTTATAAACCCCATAAAGTATATGTTGTTGATTAGCATCAATCGCCAAGTAGATCTAGCCATGTCCGTGTGTCTGTCCATCCGCCCGAAAGTATGAACGCAAGGAAATCGGAACTTGTAAGAGGTAGAGTCATTTTGAAGGTAGGTTCTCCTACTATCAACGCAGTACGAGTTTGTTGATAATTGACAACTTGCCTCGTTTCCAAGCAATCGATAAAAATCGATATCGAAAACATGTTTTCTAGCAAGATTCTCGGGTTTTAAAAACTAGGATCACTAAATTTTTTATGTAGCTTTAATAGCATAAATATGTATATCAAGTATCTTTTAGTCTGGCACTCCCGACAGAGCCTTTAACGTGTTCTTAACATTTTTGTGTGTACTTGTGTGTATAAGTTCCACATTTGAACCCGTTAAAAATTGTTATAAAGGGTATACTTTTTTTGTGCAAATGTATGAACAGTCAGAATGAAGCACCTCCGACCCCATAAAGTATATATTCTTGATCAGCATCAATAGCCGAATTGATCTAGCCATTTCCAATGATATTGGAGCAAATAAGAGCTAGAGACTGAAACGTACGTCCTCCTAGTGCCTGCGCAGAACGAGTTCTCTTTTATATTCGATAACTAGTCCCGTTTCCAAGTAATTGATAAAAATCGATATGGAAATCCTGTTTTTCTGCAAATCTCGTAAGTTATAAGAGTTAGAGTAACTAAACTTGACATGTACCTTCCAGAATACCATAAAAGATATCTATCATTCTATACCATATACCAATACATATGTATAAATCAAGTAAAGTTAAAAATTTTAATAAGATCGGTTAAGAAACACAAAAGTAATTAATTATTGTTTATATATATATATATATATAAATTGGCTGCGAACGCGACGGCAGCTAGTGCAACTTGATCAGTTTGTAAAGATGCTACTGGCCGGGGTATAACTCTCAGTCTTACCAGGTCCAGCAAGTTACAAGATATTTATAATATCGCTGGGAGGGAGGGCTTAACGGGGAGGGGGGTGAGTATCCTGACCAGACCAAGCCTAGCTCTATTTCTGCATATCTACACTACCGGGCCGTGGCCTCGTGCCAACTACATATAGTACCTCACGAGCTAAACCCTGCCGCACTGTTTTCTGGAGCCCTAGCGTTCCGCTGTACACTCTATGACCTTCCTCGTCTCACAATGCACGTCTACTCACCCTTAGCGTTCGTTTCAAAAGTGTCGGCACGATCGCCGGGCAGCCATGCGCTTGCCTCGGCCGCTCAACTTCAACTTCACGGGCAAGAGTTCGTCCCATGAACTCTGGTGGCCCTCAATAAATTGCGCTATCATAGTCTTTACAGACCTGTTGGTCCTCTCGATGGGATTCTCTTGCGAACAGTACGGGGTGGTATACTGGATCTCTACACCCAGGGACCCCAATAACGACTTGAAGCTCCGGCTCGTAAACTGTACCCCGTTGTCGCACACAAACTTTCTAGGTACCCCGAACCTACTTAGAATCCTCTCTCGAAACGCAGTCTGCAGGTGTGCTGCTGTGGCTCTCCTGAGAGGGACCAATTGCACCCACTTCGAGAAAGCGTCATGGAACACCAGTAACATCGTGTTTCCGTCTCTCGTCCGTGGAAGGGGTCCGACGAAGTCCGTGCAAAGTACCGCCATCGGCTCTGCCACCTGCCTCGTCAGCATGCGACCAGCCGGTTTGAGTTGCTTACTCTTGAATTTTTGACTGTCTTCGCAACATTTCACGTATCTGGCGGCATCGCGAAACATACCCAGCCAGTAGTACCGCTGGGCTAACCTCGGCACCGTTTTCCTGACACCTTGATGTCTGGCCGTGGGAGCATCATAACATTCCCTCAGTACCGTCTGGCGTTGGGCACTGCCTACGCGTAGTTTCCAGGGGATGTAGTACTTATCGCCTATCCGGTGACTCAAATGCTTATATAGCTGTCCGTTTTCCTCGATGTAATCCGGGAACTTGGCTGGCTCTTCGGCGATTTTGGCACGCATACTCGCCTCGGCCACCACTGCTTGCTGACAGGTCTCTAGAGGATGCCTCGATAGCGATGAGCTTCCTTCGTCGATAATGGACGTCAAATTGGAACTGTTGCAGTTCTAACGCCCATCGCGCTATTCTTCCGGACGGACTCTCGATCGAGTTGAGCCACTTGAGTGCTAGATGGTCAGTTATCACGTCGAACCGGTACCCTTCTAAGTAGCAGCGCAACTTCCTGATCGACCACAATATTGCCAGGCACTCTTTCTCAGTGGCGGAATAGTTCAGCAACTTCCGGCTCGCATACGCTATCACTCGCTCTTGGCCATCAATCGTCTGCGTCAGCACTGCGCCGAGGCCATACTCACTCGCGTCAGTCTGCAAGACGAACTTAGCGGAAAAGTCGGGGCAAGCCAACACAGGGGCAGTCCTCAAGCTATCCATCAATTAACGCAATGCTTCCTCCTGTTCTTGCTCCCATGCCCATTTCTGCCCCTTCCTTAAGAGCGCTGTGAAAGGCTGTACTTGAGTCGCAAAGTTAGGGACGAAGCGCCTGTACCATGACGCCATACCGAGACACTGCCGCAGTTCTTTGCAATTTTTCGGGGCCCTTAGGCTACGTATCGCCTCCACTTTCTCCGGATCAGTACGTATTCCTTCCCCGCAAATCACATGTCCTAGGTAGACTAACCTCTCCCGGAAATAGCTGCATTTTTTCCGATTTAACCTGAGATTAGCCGCCCTTAGCCGGCGGAATACCTCCGTCAAATTCTCCACATGCTGTTCTTTCGTTGCTCCTATTACCACGATGTCGTCTAGGTAGGCGAACGCATGGGGCTCCATTTCCGGTCCTATTACTGTATCCACTGATCGTAGAAAAATCGCACACGCCGAGTGTAGACCAAATGGCATCACCTGCCATTGTAAAAGACCTTTTCCAGGGACTGTGAACGCCGTACACTCCCGACTATCGCTTCAAATCCAGAGTGGAGATGAACCGGGCGTGACGCAACCGCTCCAGGATGCGGTTAATACGAGGCACCGGATAAGCGTCCGGAATGGAATGCGCGTTGAGTTGTCGGTAGTCAATACACATACGCCACTCGCCAGTCTTCTTCTTGACTAAGACGATCGGGGCGCTGTGCGGACTACGCGACGGCTCGATGGCATTGGCCCGGATCAGCTCATCCACTTGCTTGTCGAACACCCTCTGCATGGCCGGATTCTTGGGAAAGTAACTCTGTTTCAACGGCTTGTCATCTTTCAGCCGGATTCTGTGCTCCGCGATGTGTGAGACTCCCCGCAGCCCCTTAAAGAGAGCCAGCTCTGACTCCAGGAACTCCCTCAGTTCTGGATCCAGATCCGCTGGCCACTCCGCCTCTTTGATGCCGTTCCCGTCCCCTCCTGGAACCACTTCGACTCCAGACAGAACTCCATGGTCGTTCGATTCTGGCAGTCGCTCCTGGCCCCTTGTGTCTGTGTGGATTCTGGCCATTGCTCCTACTCCGTCCTTTCCCTGGCACGTTCCCGCCGTGCCGCTTCCATAGCCAACATAAGTCTGCCTTTGCAGCTCTACGCGCCGCCTCTTGGGTTCTTCGGGCTCTCGATTTGAGCCGGACTTTACTTCCCTTTTCCTGACCTTTTCCATCGGGTGCCGAGCAGATGCTCCCCTTCCATTACTTGGGAGGCCTTCCTCCGACTCCCTCTATCGCCGAGCAGGTGCTCCCTTTTCATGACCTGGGAGGCCTTCCTGCGGCTCCCTCTGTACCCGAGCAGGTGCTCCCCTTTCATGACTCGGGAGGCCTTTCTCCGACTCTCTCTGTAGCCGAGCAGGTGCTCCCCTTTCATGACCTGGGATGTCTTCCTCCGGCTCTCTCTGTAGTCGAGCAGGTGCTCCCCTTTCATAACTCGGCAGGCCTTTCTCCGACTCTCTCTGTAGCCGAGCAGGTGATCCCCTTTCATGACTCGGGAGGCCTTTCTCCGACTCTCTCTGTAGCCGAGCAGGTGCTCCCCTTTCATCACCTGGGAGACCTTCCTTCAGCTCCATCTGTAGCCGAGCAGGTACTCTCCTTTCATGACTCGGGTGGCCTTTCTCCGACTCTCTCTGCAGCCGAGCACGTGCTCCCCTTCCACTACCTGGGAGGCCTTTCTCCGACCCCTCGCTCATTCCTGGCCCCACGCCCGGTGCCGTCACTGCTTCTAGGACCAGTTCTGCCTCGCCGTAGCGTATTGTAGTGCCCATTGCACCCAAGAAATCTATACCCAGGATTACGTGGTCCAACATTGAGGGCATGATGAGCATCGTCATGCTGATCGTTTTTTCACCTTAGCTGACGTCTACTCTCAAGGCTTTCAGGCTTTCGTCATTAAAATTCTGCACGTGTTCATTTTTCTGCCTCTGCCTAACACAGGGTTTAAAAATGTTTGCTGGGGTATACTGGACTACTTAAACCGCTAGTTTCATATTTCACACATATATCATATCCTCATTCTCTTGTTCTCCGCTAGGGTATTTTCCCTCTAGGGTATACCCGACTAAAAATACCCCTTTAAAAAAAGAAACTTTTTTTGAAAATACCTTTTTGGGCATGCTTGCGGGCTTTGATCCGCTGACACACCCCTAAACGCCTCTGGTCCATCCTCGGGCGCCACTTGTAAAAATGCTACTGGCCGGGGTATAACTCTCAGTCTTACCAAGTCCAGCGAGTTACAAGATATTTATAATTTCGCTGGGCGGGAGGGCTTAAGTGGGAGGGGGGTGAGTATCCTGACCAGACCAAGTCTAGCTCTATTTCTGCACATCTACACTACCGGGCCGTGGCCTCGTGCCAAATACACTAGCGGGCCGTGGCCTCGCACCAACTATTCTATCGGGCCGTGGCCTCGTACCACTACTATATCGGGCCAGAGCCTCGCGCCAACCCCACTACCCAAACTCTCTATCGGGCTGTGGCCTCGTGCCACTACTCTATCGAAAAACCAATCGGTAATGCCCTTCCCGGGGCCACAATCTCGTACCACATGCTCCTGATCGAGGTTAGGTCGAACATCGGTTACTTCCGTTAAGGTAAGCCAGGTTACCAGAAAAACAAAGAATTATCTTCTCGATAATCATAACGTATGCACTTTATTCACTTCTCGCTTATTGCTACTTTATAGTACCTCACGAGCTAAACCCTGCCGCACTGTTTTCTGGAGCCCTAGCGCTCCGCTGTACACTCTTTGACCTTCTTCGTCTCACAATGCACGTCTACTCACCCTTAGCGTTCGTTCCGAAAGTGTCGGCGCGATCGCCGGCCAGCCATGTGCTTGCCTCGGCCGCTCAACTTCGCCGCGAGTTTGCGCTCTTCGCCGCTGAATTGGAGTTGCGCTCTCGAATGCGGTGTTAAGCAGCCGATCAACAACGCACGGTTGCAGCGGCGGCCAGCGGTTAAATTCAAATTCGCTTTTATAACTTTCGTGGCTCCTTGCCTCTTTACTCACTAATATAATTGATGATTATAATATAATTAATACACTGCGGCTTATAATATTGTCGGCTCCTTGCCTCTTATATAACGAATACAATTACTACTTGTAACATTGGCGACTTCTTGCCTCTTATATAACTAATACCATCAAGACTGATGAACACATTGTTAGGTTGTCTCGCCAGCGGCTCCTCGCCGTGATAGCTCCTGAGCAGAACCTCTTACTTGTTATTGTAGAATTTATGTCATTTTGCATTTTTATAACCGTGCAGAGGATATTTTAATTAGGTCGTGAAATATATTCTTGATCACTACCAACAGCCTAGTCGCCATGTCCGTCTGTCTGATTCTATGCGAAGAAATCTCTCAGTTTTAAAACTATTGTCATGAAACTTTGCGGAAGACTTCTACATATGTAGGAATCAGCTGGATCGGACCACTATATAATATAGCTATAACTTTTTGTTTATGAAAATATTTTGACCAAACTCCCTATTTATTGGTTTCACTGCAAAATCTTCTTCACACCGGACTACTATATCATATAGCTTCCATAAAAACGATTGGTCTTATATTCATTTATATGAAAAACTAATTGTTTTTAAATATATCTTGACCAAACTCGACATTAACTATTTTCCTTGGGCTTCTTAGATACGGGTTGAGTCTGCAAGCGTATTAAATCTTCGAGGTGCCGAAGATAGCCCTTCTTTCTGGTTATTAATTTGCGTACAGATCTTTGATCTACGAATATTTTTCGTTGTGCTCATCTTCTGTCTTGCGTTCAGCGGTCTATTGGCTACTTTTCGCTCATACTGCTCTTGTAATTCTATTAAATACTCTTTTTAGGGTATAAAACTAACGAATTGACGGACATGGCTAGATCAAACGGCTGTACTGATCAGGAATATATATCATTTATAAGGTCGGAGATGCTTCCTTCTGTCTGTTACATATTTGTGCAAAAAAAAAATACTCTATTTACCCATTTTCAATTGGTTCAGGGTAAACGTGTATAGCAATTGCAAGTATTTGCTCCTACTCTAAACGGTTGTGATGAATTGTTGACATGACTGTTCAGGAACCGCTTTGCAAGTAGTTTAGTTGCAGTGCGGTTCAAATGATACTTTTTTTTTTAATTTATTTTGACGATTCAGGGTATCTATTAAACGCTACTCTTTTGTCACTTCTGTAGCCACGAGGTCTGTCGGACTCTCATTTAATTTGTGAATGTGTGACATTTGAGCGAAAAAAGCCAGATGTCTCTACGTATGCTAGCCACAATAACATCTGATATAACTAGATAATTCGTTGTTCCGACCAAAGGCTTTTTAGATGTCACATCTGGTACTGTTCCCACTGTCATACCTGCGGTATAGTAGCCTCTAGTAGACGTTGCACCGAATTTTTTACTCATAATATTTATAAATATATGTTTCAAAGCGATCTGGCGTGAACACTTATAGTAATTAAATGTAAAACCAAAAATTCCATTATATTAATACCTCCTACTGGTGCCTCCAAGGTTCTTGTGCTTGCGTATTTATATGTTAGATGCCTTAATTAATTCTTAATTTTCTTATTTTCGATTTCTATATTTTAGGTGTTTCTGAGCCTCGGCTAAAATTGGGCATCTTCGATTTATTTTAATTTCTAACTATTCGACATTTGAGTCGAGTGTTCCAGCTCTTTTTTCTTTTTTTTCGTCGGATCTCATTAATCCTCCCATTTTGGATATCGAGATTGTGGCGACTTGGTAACTTCAATCTTCCCCACCTTACTGTTGCCTTCCACGCGACGGGCTACATGTGTTGTCCTTATCGCAGGCTAATCCAGGTTAATAATTTTGGTTAACGAGGCATTGATTTTCGTAAGGCTCCTTTTTATAAGCTTAACGATCTTATTCTGCTCGTCAATTATGCAGACGCTGCTATTAAAATCTTCTATGGCACCGTGTACTTTGATATCTCTGTTCCACTTAATCAAGTGACCTAACTGGTTCACAAAGAATATGTTGAACCAATTTCTTCCGTTATGGAGTTGCCACACCAAATCTCATTATTCCATTTTCTATAAGGATTACGTTCGTCATTGCAGTCTTCAATGTTCACATAATTCCAAGCAATTTTGGAATTTTTTAAGTTGCAAGATGTATATCTTGCAATCTTCAGTAGTTTTCAGGTATTATCTTCGATTAGTTTTTTATTCCACTTCATAAAAAAAAGGCAATAATTCAGGCAATTATAACTATAACAGTATTTCGAAATTGTCTCTTATTCCTTAAGCCTTGGACAGGATCGTAACAGCTCGACCGCAATATATCTGCAATATATCAGTTCATCATTAACTTCACGAGTTTAGCCTTCTCGACTTTTCAGCTAATCTTCTTAACTGCATTTAAAGGTATATGACTAATAGAATAGTAATAGAAGGTTTTTTTTTATAAATTTATAACTGTAAACATTCGGGTGATTTTTAAAGTCCCAAGTCTGTTAATCCGGACCGTTACTTTTATTTATATTCGCAATGATATGATGATGATAAATTGTGACTTATATAAGGATATGCCTTCCTATATATGCTATCATTAATGTTTTTCTGTCATGGTCTCAAGTTTATATTTTTAGTATTAACTGCAACACTTGGTGAAAACTGATCAAAATTTATTAAGCCAAATATATTTAAGGTATATAGAAATCAGCTTCATTCACATACATTTTTAAATACTCTTCACAATGGAAGTTCGCAAGTCAGTCAGCTTAACATAATCAACTCACCGAATCCGTATGGTGTACTCATTTGTGTGTTTAGATACTGAGCTGCAGCACTCTTAAACCCTATTTTAAGACTTTATATTGTTTGTTAATTCGTCATCTTTCAAGGCCATTTGGAAAGAACAGTTTATCATTCCTCTCCATAAAAACGGACTAAATCTTATGTCGAAAACTATCGAGATAATTTTTAAAATAATCAGTTTACTTTTCCTTTCCTCTGTATCGAGTACTAATATAGCTGAACAAGCGCTCATACATTTTGATTTCTGGATAGGCAATCAAAGCCATAGATATATTTTATGATTAGTGATCTTACATACTTGACAGCTTACAAAGATTTCAATCTCATACAACGACCGTGGTTAATAAGGTCAGAAATGCTTTTCCTAAAGATTTAATATCCGTAATTGACAAAGAAGCTTTTAAAAACTTTTTCACGACCTATTTTTGGGTATGTTTTATGAGTATGGTCGATTCCTGGAGATTCTCACGAAAATTAAGAAATGCTTTTTCAAAGTTGGTACAAAATAGATAGAATCTGCGATATTAAGGAGTCCATACACTTTCAATTAATTCTTTATATATATGAATAAATATTGGGGACGATATACATATTCTCTATATCTCGTTCTTTCAAGAAATTCGCAAAGTCTAGCGATGCAAAACATATGCCTCGATCTGAGATAACTTTTGTAGGAGGACTGTAAAACTCGGAAGTATTTACTCAGGGCATTTTGTGCTGCCCGAGTACTGGTACTATTTAAAATAAATTCACAGTAAATAATTTTACAAAATCGGTAAAGGAGCTAAGTGGTCTATATGTAATGTGTGAAAGGGCACCTAACTTCGATATACTATGTAGTGTCCTATTATGTATGGGTTTGGGCATAGAGTGTAATATGCATGGCAAACACTTTCTAATAAATTGTTTTACTTTATTACGTATTGACGGGAACTTATATGTTATTTTAAGGTCATTGACCCACTTGTAGATGTTCTAACTTATAGTGTTCTATTCTGATTAATTGCTCTTCTATGCACTTCGGAACGTTCAGACCTAACTTGTCATCACTATCTCTTATGTATATTATTATATCTATCATTTTAAATTCTTTCTCGCGACCTTCCTCTATAGTTTCTCTAATTTTTTTATTTTTTTATCTCTTAGTTTAAAAACCCTTTTTTAATATGCCTCCTCTCTAATTCGGCTTAAGAAGTTCATTTCTTCATATTTATTTCTAAATTATGCTCACTGATACGGGTTAACAACTTCTTTAAGATCTATATGTGTAGTCTTTATTGTTACCATCATATCATCCATATAAACTACGATACTTTTATTTTTTAGGAGGCCACTAAGCTTATCGGAAATAAATCTCTGAAATTTGACTGATTAATTTTAAAGCCCGAAATGCATTCTTAAATACTCGTACTGTCTATGAGGAGTTTCCTCATCTTCAATCAGGTGATGACAACACTCATGGAGGATTGTCTTTTATAATTGGCTTGTTCAAACCACTATAATCGACACATATTCGAAGATCTCGTAGCTCTTTTTTACTAAAACCAGAGGGGAAGCATGCGGAGAATATGCAAATGCCTTTTATTTTCTAAAGATCCGCTAACAGTATACTAGTTTTAAATAGCCCTTTTAGTCCTGTTATACCTAGGGGGCACTATAAAAACACTTTCTCGATATCTTACTTTCTTAAATTTTTCTGCCAAAGATTTATCATTCTCTCCAATTTCAATACTAGCACAAAAGTCATTAAAATCATCCTGCTTTTTTAAGTATACACGACTACTTTTAACTTTCTTGCTTATATTTTTATTTAGTGTTTGATTACTTAAGTTACTACAAATATTTTGATTGGTTGATATAGGACTGCATAAATTTATATATGATAATTTATTATACAATCCTTTATGGGGAGATGAACCAAATTAAAGCGCCATTTGCAAACTGACAAACAGATTAGTTTCGACATCCGGCCTGTAGGGTTATTTTCTTCTTTGTAATGCCTATATTCAATTCTTTACCTTGTTCAAACACAACTTTCAATGAAAAAAGCTCAAAAAAATCCGCCATTTAATTATTGTTTTTTGTCCAATACCAAAAATAATTCTCAACGCGAAAGTATTGAAACTACTCTATTACCAATGGTTTATCTCTATCAGCAATTATGAGCAATCCATCGGGAGATGTGGATTCAGCAACGAGGAAAATCTCATTAGGCTTCAGAAGTGCATCAGAGTCAAAGCCCTGGATGCGGTGCGTGGAAAACTTATGATCCCAGCTAAGAGCCGTATGCTACAGGCACAATGCGAAGGTTGCATGGCCGCATTGAAATAGGAGGGGAGCCACCAATAAAATCAAACAACTTGAACACTGCTATCCGACTGGGATTAGCTGTCCAAATTTATTGCGCAACGTTAGCGGCCATTGGTATGAACGAATATCTTACCGATCCCGCGCTATTAAACGAGCTCGTTGCTAAGATGCCCAGCAATATGAAATTGGACCACCGTCTATCAGATGGCGACTACTCTAGATCCATGGGTACAAAACAACGCTGGAAATTTAGGAAAAGCGGCTATGTTTTTGCTGCTTTATGCGACATAACAGTGTAAATCAAAGCAGAAATGTCACGTAGATGGTTGCCAGTCAACGCACCATGTGCTGCTACAAACGCCTACCACGAGCGATAGTAAAGACGAGGACACGGCCAAGCTAGCAACAATCGGGTTAAGTCAATGGAGTCCGCCGTTATGTTTTATGATAGGTACGCAAGTAAGACACTCTCGATATGTTACAATCACGCTCTATAGTAAATCAAAAAACGTGCGCACATATGCATTAGTTAATGAGGGAGTTGAGTGTACGCTAATAGAAAGAGCGCTTGCAGATGAGCTGATACTAGATGGTCCTGCAACTCAGCCGTGTAGCGAACTTGGACTTACAAGAGCAAAGTATCCCTTCCTATAGTAGCGCGAAGCAGACTAGGATGGGTCGTATATAACCGCTCTTTTGTGGGTGACAGCACCACGCCTCGGCTGCTACATATTTGCCAGTGCAGTGAAGAACTATTTTTAACTGAAGTCACTATGTGTGAGCGTCTGCTCACATCCGCTGAGATCCAAAGAGGACGAACGCTCGTTGCAGACAATGGAGGCAACAATAACCTATCTGGAAGGCGAAATGCGCTGGGAGACTGGTCTGCTATGGAAGCTTGATCGCATGCATCTGCCAGACTTACTAGATGTCAAAAGACCCACCATGACTACAAATAAAAGGGATATATCCGCCTGTTGAAGGATAGTGAGTTAGTAGCTAGCATGACATGGCTTCTTCATATCTTTACAGTCACCAATCCGAACAAGAAAAAGACATGCCCAGAATGATTGTTTGCTGAAAGGTCCAGATGCACTAGCATCTTTGATGGGCGTGCTTAACTCTTCAGATGGCGCCCTATCGCCGTATCCGGCGACATACGGAAACTGTTTCATCAGGCCGAGGTGCGCCGAGAAAACCAAGCGGCACAGAAGTTTCTTTGGCGTAATGGAGATTCGTCCCGCTTCCCCGAAACGTACGTTATGCAAGTCATGACGCAAATTGCGTCAAAAATAGGAATGCAGAGCGGTTTGTAGCGGAGCTTCAGGATGTCGTAAAGGCGAATTCCGAAAACACATCTGTAGACTACTGGCTGTAGTCGATGGATGAAGCTCCGAAAAAGGATGGTCATGTCTATTTTCGACCTGCTCGGGCTGCTAGGAGTCTTTAATATATGCGCAAAGGTCATCCTCTAAAACATATGGCGATCCAACATCGGATGGGATGATGACATTTCCAACGAAGACGAAGCCGATTGGCGTCCGCATTCCACGGTGTATGAAGTGGATGAGCCGAGCCTAGAATGTACAGAATCATACATTCGTGGACGCCAGTATTAATGCTTACGCCTCAGTTGTATTTATGCGGGCTAAACTCGAAATCGGGAGTAGCACCCTTGAAGCCCGTGTCCATGGATCTGATGGCCGCAGTTTTAGGTCTGAGACTAGCCAAATGCATCCAAAAGGAAATTTCGGTACGCATACATAGACGAACTTTTGGACAGATTCAAAGGATGTGCTCTACTGGATTCGGTCCGGTGCTCGAAAGTTCCAACAATTCGTAGCGCTTCACATCGGAGAGATTTTAGAAGAATCAGATGTGGACAGCTGGCGTTGGGTCCCATCAGCTCAAAACGACCCAGACAATTACCCGAAATGGATCAAAACACCCGAAATTCACAGCTCAACTAGGTGGTTCAATGGACCACCATTTTTATACCCTGAACCCATTAAAAATGGGTATATTGTGCAAAATGTATGTAACAGGCAGAAGGAAGCTTCTCCGACCCCATGAAGTGTATATATTCTTGATCAACACCAAAAGCCGAGTAGATCTAGCCATGTCCGTCTGTCCGTATATATGAACGCAAGGATCTCAGAACCTATGAGAGCTAGAGACTTAAAATTTTAGATGTAGGTGCTCCTAGTGCCCGCGCAGATCGAATTTGTTTCCGATAATTGATAACTTACTCCGTTTCTAAGCAATCGACAAAAATCGATATCAATATCCTGTTTTTTGGCTATTTTGATAAATAGTAATAGCTAGAGTCACCAAACTTGACATATAGCTTCTAAAATAGAATTTATATATATGCATTTCATGTTGGAAGAAGTAGGTTCAGGGTATCCCCTAGTCGGGAGCTCCCGACTAGAACCTCTTGTTGCATCTAGAAGAATCACAGTGGCTACACATGGTAACAGCCCCTGCAATAAACATGTTGTACCATGCTGAAGAACAACCCAATCACACATCGTCCTGGAGATCTATCCGTCGTATTATTTTGAAGTTCAGATTGAACGGAGGACTAGAGTTGCGAGAGATGCTGTTCCTTAAACGTAGCAATGAAATTTATGTAATTTTTATTTGGATATGCCAAGAGGAGTTTTAAAGAGAGATTACCTCCTTAAAGTCGAGGCGCCGCTTAATCGATCGCAAAAGCCTGCTGTTCAAGTTTTCCCTTTTAATAGATAGACAATATGGAAGGCGTTGAACTCTCCGTTAATCGCCTGATAATTCTGCTAAGACGATACCGAATTACGTATCTGCTGTTTGAGTTTTATCACCTGCACAACGAAATCTTCGTAAATGATCGCGTTAGCGGTACTGGGTTTGTGGCTTACGAGCTTCGTAGAGAGAAGTTTCCAATGCTTGCCCAGCCGCCAGAGATGAGGGACTTGCCAATCGAACGATTATTGCCCTATACCACACCGTTCATATATACTGGGTTGAATTATTTTGGACCATGCGACATTGTCGTTGGACGGCGTCGAGAGAAGAGCTGCGGCGTGCTATTTACATACTCAACGGTGCGCGCCGTTAACCTAGATATAGCTACTAGTACTCTTGCGCTCTGAAGTTTTTCGTTGCCAGACGCGGTTGCCCCCGCCGTATGCTGTCGGAAAATGTCACAAATTTCAGAGGCGCCAGCATAATATTAAAATTGAACGTATATCACCTGCGCTGATCGAGGGACAGTACCCGGAACTGGACTTCGCCTTTATTCCGCCAGGATCACCCCACATGGAAGGATCGTGCGAACGAATGGTGAGCTCTACAAAGTCAATATTGTCAATATTCTACCGCACTCTGGGCTACAAGAGGAGGTGCGGGCTCAACTCTATGCCACTTACTTGTGTTCCCTTGGAGACATCCAAGTCCGAAGCCCTGCCTCCGAATCATTTTTTTTTATAGGTCATTCAAGCGGATTTAGTGAGAGAGTATTACGGGAGCAAGACGGAGGTAGCTCGGCATGAGGCTTTCGGGTCGCCAGTCAATATGCTGACCAATTTTGGAAGATATGGTTGTGCGAGTATCTACCTACACTCACCAGACGTACTTGTTAATTTCACGTATTAAAAATTGAATATTTTTGGTTTCTTCAAGCCTTACATATAAAAAAAAATATGCTAATTTTCATAGGGATGAAAGTATTGGCAAAAACCTAAAAAAGGGATTAAATTGTAATATTAAGTCGGGATGCCTTTTTGTTTAATAACGCTTTCCATGTTCAATTTTCCAGTAGGACTTCTTTAAGCTCAGTCAGGTTTTGTGATTGAGGAGGATGTGGAAGCTGTATTGTATTCTAGCCAAATTCACACATTACAGGTCCTCCTATAGCCTGCGCAGATCGAGTATGTTTCCGATAATCGATAACTTACTCCGTTTCCAAGCATTCGATAAAAATCGATATCAACATCCTGTTATATGAGCTAATTGGTTAAATATTTAGAGCTAGAGCACTAACCATATTTTTGGTATGTATAGACATACTTTTTATCGAAACAAGAAAAATTGAAAATATAGAGTAAGACTGCTGAGAGTGGCAGCCGAACGCCGGCCTCAAAAGCCGAACGTTCAGTATGAAGCCGCATCTCGCACAGCGCACAACGTCGCTGCTGATGATGCGTTTTCTTAATATATGTATGTATGCCATTTTTAAATCCTTACAGCCTAAAAACATATGTTTATATGCATGTGCCTCGCTCTCACTCATTGCTTTGCGCACTTGTGTGCATCTCTTTCTCCCTGCATAGCTTCCCACAAAACCCCGAGATCTACAAACATACATGTTTGTGTTGTGTGGATGTGCGCACAAGTAGATCGCAGCGTTTTTCGCGACCCAGAGGTTTTTCTTCAAGTGTGTGCCTTTTGTGCCTGTGGTAGCAATAGGCACTCACATTTAAATGCTTTATCATGTAAAACAAAACTGATCAACAGAAAGCCGCTAGCATAAACAAGCTGCAGCTGCTGTCATTTTGCAAAAAGTCACGTACTCCAATTATAATTTAGCTTTAAATATTGCATAAGCCAATTTTTTGTATTGAGTATTGATTGATATTCAACCTAATAAACAGATAAAAATTCACTCTCGTGAAATAAATTCTTTTTATTACACCCTGAACCCAATAAAAATGGGTATAAGGGTATATTGTATTTGTGCAAAATCCAAATGTATGTAACAGGCAGAAGGAAGCATCTCCGACCGCATAAAGTATATATATTATTGATCAGCAATTGATGCTATTGGCCGAGTCGATACATTTCCAAGCAATCGATATCGACATCCTGTTTTTTAAGCAAATTGCGTAAATAATAAGAGCTAGAGCCACCAAACATGATATGTTGCTTCTAGAATATTATATATATATATCAATTATCTTTCATTTTATATCTATCGCCACCTCCCCGCAACCACCGCAGAGCTATAAATCAAGTTAATAACCCAACTTTTATTGACCACCAATTTAAGCCACAATTTTAATGCAATTGACTTTTTGAGAATGCACAAATATTCTATAGTACAATAACATATACTGTAGAAGATTTCATTAACATCGGTTAAAAAAAACTAAAGTTGTGCTTTACTTCGCAATTGGATGGGGTGCACATTCGAATAATTTCTCTGTACATGTACAGAAACACATTTATGCCCGTCTGCTTCGAATTACATATACCAACAGCATTTCAATTGCGATTCTTTTCTGGATGGTATTTTAATTAGTTTTTTTTCTCAATAACACTTAATTATTGGTGTGGCTGTTGAGTAGCGGCATAGCAAGTGTTGCGGTCAGTCGCGAGCTCAAGCCCTGTCCAGGAATCTTTTTTTTTTTTTTGGCTGAGACGGCGGCAAGTAGTGCGGTTAGTTGCAAACCCTGCCAAGGAATATTTTTTTTTTTAATTTATCTTTATTACTACAAACGAGCGCGTAGCGTTCAGCGTATTCCCTAGTCGGGAGCTCCCGACTAGAACCTCTTACTTGTTAAATTTGCTTTTAATTTTCCTATATAAACCCGCTTGCCCATTGTTTCTTCGATTAAAACTAGTTCACCCACACCAGTTGCGGACTCCACACCATAATTACTCCACCACCGTGCTTAAGTGTAGGCAATTCTTGATCTTTCGTATTATTTGGATGTAATCCTGATTGGTTAACTTTCGAAAGTTCACCGTTTTCTGCAGAAGGATCGTCTTAAAATGTATGAACTATGTTCCGAATAGTAAATTGACCTATGTCCAATAGCCCGCTAATTCCTTTGTGTAATTTTTTGCGTTTGAGTTAATTTATAATTTGCGGTGGTTTCATACTTCTTAGCTGCCATTTTTGCAAAATAATGTACAATTGATCCTTAAACAACATTTTTCATAATACTAAGCCGACAATACAATTAGATAATATTAAATTGTCACTACTTTTGACCGTGACTGTAGATGCTTCAAATGCTAATGAACCCCATTAGTGCTTGCGACCATTTTGTCACAACGTCAATGCTTTTATTAATGTATGTATGTTACTTTTAAATCCTTACAGCCCTAAAACACACTCATTGCTTTGTGCACTTGTGTGCATCTGATTCCCCTTGCATAGCTTTTCAAAATACTCAGTGATCTACAAACATACTTATGTGTGTAATATGTTTTTGTTGTGTGTATGTGTCCACAAATGGGGCGTTTGTTGCGAACCAGAGATTTTTCTACAATGGGCTGGCGCTGCAAGGGTAATTTATCGTCAGTTTGTCAAAGAATTGTGAAAATGACCAAAAATTGAAAATTCTTTTTTTCTTTTCTTTTCTTTTCATTTTTATAAATCAAAACTCTTCGTTTCATTGTTTCGCTTGGTGTGCTGTAAGTTGATACTGGCCGGGGAACAGATCTCAATCTTACCAGGATAAATTTAAAGCTTCCTGGCCATAATATGGCATATGGCGTTGAAATAATAATGAAGTTGCCGAGTTATGATTAATAGTCCGCCACTTTTGTAGGAACTAGGTAGTTATTTGTTCATTCTATGCTGTCAAAAAATATAAAAAAGGGATTGCCACGCATGTGTATGTGTTCTACAAGCTCTAAGTTCGATTGAACTAACTAGATAAAACCAAAAATTTCACATTGTTTAAAAAATAAATTGAAAAGAAAAAGAATTGTTTCTCTAAATATACCAGAGTTATTTGATATTCTCTCTTTTTGGGCGCCATGTTCCCCATGTGTTGTGTATATTTCAGACGGGAAAGTCTTGACCATATCTTGTCGCTCATATTTAGAATATATGTTTATGGGTTTGGAGATACTTACTTCTGCCTGTTACCGAAATTTCCATAAAAACTCTAAATAGTCAATTTTATTGACAATCTCTTTATCTTAACGGCCAGTTGCGTCGATTTAAGAAATCAATCAATTCTCCTAAAACTGAAAAGTGTAACGAAAAAAGAACACTAAAACTAGCGGATTCGAAACTTTGTGTTCCAAAAACAACAGATCAGTAACGAAGCAGGTTTTAGAATTTTCTTTTTTTTATGTTTGTGTAGGTAAGAAAGAATAATAAAAACTGAAAATTCTAACGAAAGAAGAAACACTAAAACTAGCGGATTCAAAACTTTGTGTTCAAAAGAGTATTTAACTTTTGAACAAATATTACGCCATGAATAGCTTAACGATTAATTAAAGAAAAATTTTAATTACTACTGGAGTATGACGGTGACAACACACGACAATTCCAGCTTAAACCATGAAGCGCAAACAACAAAAATTGATGTTGTACAGATTCAACTCTGTCTTAGTGAATAGAAAATTGTGTCGAGCAGACACATGAGGCATACTCTAGAGTAGGTTTTTACCTGAGATATACAAATGGTCGTTGCCTTGTAAGGTTCGTCGGACTAATTTGACCATCGCTTGATGAAACCCAAAACCATTCTGAGAGTCGAATTTAAATTTATGATCAACAATGACACCTCGATTATTGACTTTATTACTGTTAGGAAGCGCTTACATAGAAATATACGTAATATACAATTTGGGAACATTCGCTCAAAATTAAGGTCTTCATAAAAAAGTATTACTTTTTTTTTAAGATATCTGTCCAAATCGACATTTATAAGTTTCACTTACATATACATCAAAATCTCGTAGGTATCAAAATGTAATCTAGAACTAAAGAAAATGGATTCCGTTCAGGGCGTTCGCCTCGGGTGGGGAATCATATTACGTGCAGCTCCAGCAACGTTGCCGACCGATAGAATGCAGTGTTAGCAAAATGAGCCCAGTTCTCAAACTGGAGTTCGCCGGATTCGCCTACAAAAAAAAAAAAAAAAACGTCCGTCAAGATATCTTGACCAAACCTAGCATTTACTAGTTATCTTTCTGTACCTTCGAGCGGCTAAACGCAAAACGAATATAAAACATAAGTTAAAAGAAGCCGCGAGATTGCAAGTGTGAACTATGTTTATAAAATATCGTTTGTAAACACGACATGCGATATACATTTTAACATAATTTGTTAGAGCGGCTTACCAGCAGAAACTACAATAGTAACAACAACAGCAATGCAGAGGAGCACAAATTCCCGAAATAAAATATTTAATATACAAAACCAGAATAAAACCAACCAAGGCAATAGGAGCACTTAACTTTAAATTGATAGATAAAACATTCCAAACTAGCCACCTAATTATAGAAATTATATAAAAATTTACAATTTTGTAAGAGAAGGAAGATGTAATTATTTATTAATTATTAATTAATGGAAAACGCCTAAGGGCGAGTTTTTTTATTATCTGATTAATAGGCTTCAAGATCATTTTCCATTATCTTTTGAAAACTCGTCCTGAATGATAAATTTGATTCAAAGGTTAACTTTGCAAGGCTTCTGTGCAAAATACGGGTCAAATATTTGTTGGTGCGATGTTTCAAAGAGCTTAATTAATTTTACCATTTTTAATAACTCCATTCATAGAAATTTCAAATATCTTTTTAAAATATATAATTTTAGATATCACGTAGAAAGAGCGGAAAATAGTTGAAAATAGCAGCTTCTCATAAAATAAGATTTAAATAAACCTTGAAGGTCAGGACAATTTAATACGCTCGTTGACTGCTTAACTTTATATTTATTAAAGATTTATTCGTAATGCTTTTAAGCCATATTTTGCCCTCGATTCTCATTAAATTTATTTCTCTTTTATCCATTCTTTAGGTACACAATGTTGGGAGCTAGCCTGGTTTGTGAACAAGATTGGCATAAATTGCTGAAAAATCCCTCGAATTCTAATGGAACACTATCACAACGGAAAGGAAAGGTTGGCAGACCAAGAAGATCAAAGGACTAATAAAATTAAACATTTTAATTTTAATAAAACATAATTTTAAGACCATAGTTCATTATTTGTATTTCTATATTTTAAAATTCTAAATACTAAAACAACTATCAAAGGAATTTTTAAAATTATGAGTTTCTTCAAACTAAAATGTTTTCTTCACTTTTTAGCCCAACTAACCTAAGGGCACAGTCGTGACGTAATCACGGAGCACTATAACGAATATTGCTCTAAATTCAAGCCCAGGAAAATCAACTTGCTAATTAGTTAAGAACAAGAGATTGAATACGAGGAAGCAAAGACTCTGTTCCCAACATCCTTTAAAGCTTATTGTATGATTACAAGAGGACCCGGAACGGTCCCTGTAGGTCAACAAAATTTAGGAGACGAGGGTGTATCATTACGTCGGTAAGTAAATCAACGACGCCGCTCATGTTTTTATAACACCAACCATCAAACCGATTAGACACATGAGTCTCATGAGGTCTGCTCACGAGATTTAAAAATTCCTCGGACATTTGCTAAATGAAACCCAAAACAATTATGACTTTGTTCAGCAAGATTGTAGCACGACAGTCGAATCAAAATTTATGATCAAGAATGACCCTAGATCATTATATTCATTACCGATGATGACTGATGATAACGTGTTTAAGTGGTAAACTGTCAAGTGTGTATGAAATCATTTGAAAGAGTTTAGATTGAAAGAAATACAGTTCTTTGGAACAGTTTAGATTCAAACGGTTACCTTGACAACAAGGCTGAAAAGCATTAAAGTCGGCTTCTAATAGATAGACAAGTACTCAAGGCACACCTCAGTATACATTATTACTTCGGTTTGATTATGATAACGTCGGTCAGTGTCAATATTAATCAAAATATAGCTTGACACCTATGGCTGATTTATAAATACCTCAATGAAAATGTATCAAAAAAGTTTGCACTATCAGCAATGCCCGGTTAAAAAATTGCGTAGGTGTATGTAAAAATAGAAGCGCCATCAAAGGCGAAAGTAGTCCTATGACTTCAATAAGTGTAGAAGGGTCAATCCTGTAACAAAATGATTAGATCAAGAGATGTAGTTTAAGTTACACGCTGGATTAACCTGTGAAGAGACAACTTATGTAGCTCATGTGACATGGAAGACAACAGAAGAGTTGAGTGCATTGGCGATTACCAAGTAACGTCTGAGAGGTTGAATTCAATAGGTAGGTGTTGGATGAAAGAAAAGAATCTGAGATGCTCGATTTTTAGTCTCAGAAAAGCGATAATATCGGTAACTACCACTTGAAAATGGCGAGTCTCTTTACACCTTCAAGAACAGTTGCGTGAAAATCTTCGATTGGGCTATGCCTGTAAAATCTGCACATAATAGATGCACAATATACAACAAAGCTTACATGAATTTCTTGATTGATTGGTCTGCTTGTGATAAGCTTTTCAAAGCAGACAATTACATGCTCACTTATTATGGAGCTGAGTATCATGGGGAGGTTATTAAATTAGAAATCAGGTAAGAACATTATTTATATATATTGAAGAAGCTTGCACTAAATTTTGCATTCGCTCCTAAATTAACAGTAACTTTATGGAAAAATTATCAAACCACCACTTGAAATCACCACATTAAATCACGTTTACCTAATGATTGACATGTACTAGCATTGAATATAGATTTTTTTAATCTGCGACAAACTGTCAAAGAAAGTATAAAGTATGCTATATAAGGACGTAAAAAAAGAAAAGGATGGGATTTATAATATTTATTGTAAATAGTTTTTGGCGTAATTCCATTTTCAAAATGTCGTATTTGTACTTCATGCCTTAAATTAAGTTTAAAATTCTAAAATATTGAAAAACTTCTATACTTAAGATAAAAGTATTATTTTTCGAATAAACGTTGCTATAAATTTAAGTCAAATAATAATTCAACTAAGCATGAAATAGGAAAGAGGACCAACTTTACTCTCTCAATTACCTAAACAAAGGAACAGCGGATTCGACGGCTTTTATTACGTTACGTTACGTTCTATTCGTATTCTAGCGGTTTACATAAAGCTGTTTTACCTTAACAGCAGATGGAATGTATGTAAGTACCAATTGCTCTCTCTTGATCTGGGACATAATATGTACTACATATCCAAAATTAGAAGCTTCTTATAACTGTGCTAGCGGCAGTCGGTGACTCGCCAATGACTGATAACGTGTAACGGATTATAATATGTCGTGTCAACCTGATACATAAAGAGTGTGGTTTTGGTATGGAGCACACATAAATATATATATGTATATACATATATACATATAAATTTATATATATCAGTGGAAACTTCCAGGCATTGCCCGTGGAAAGTTTTTATGTTTAAAATTTTAGATATTACTTGTTAACCCAGTTCCGTTTAAGTTTAAAATGTTTCAAGAATGCTTAAAATTTCTAAATTTTCACAGTTTTTTTGTGGAATTTCCAAAACCACCGAAATGTCGCTCATTAAATCTGATACCACTCATACACAAGTTTTCACGTTTTACCACATTTGCGAGTGGAATTTTCCTAAAACCCCGGCTTAGCGTGCACCTTCATCACATAAGGTAATTACAGTAAACACGGTTTGGATAAGTCAGGTCAAACAGTTTTATAAACTGAGTTTTTTAGAAAAAATAAGTTATTTATGAAGTAAGTTTATTTTATTTTTTGTTTGTTATACTTTAATGGTAAGTTAAAAATTTGTATATTCTAAATATCAGTTAATATTAGATAACGTGTGATTGAGCTGACTATTCTATGAGAAAATTTCTGTATGTACAATTCATTATACCGTGAACCCATTCAAAATAAGATATAAATCATATAAAACAAGTGAGAGGTTCTTGTGGGGAGCGCCCGACTAGGGGATACCCTTCCAACACCAAAAGCAAATATATATACTATTCTAGAAGCTATTTGTCAAGTTTGGTGACCCTAGCTCTTATTATTTACCAAAATTGCCCAAAAAACAGGATTTCGATATAGATTTTTATCGATTACTTGGAAACGGGGCAAGTTATCGATTATCGGAAGCAAACTCGATCTGCGCAGGCACTATGAGAACCTACATCTAATCATCATCATCAAACATCACGGACGGACGGACATGGCTAGATCGACTCGGGTGATCCAGAATTTATATGCAATTTACTTTTTGAGAATACACGAATGTTCTATGGTGCAATAAGATATACTGTAGAAAATATCATGAGGATCGGTTAAGAAATACGTGTTTGCGGCAGCAAGCGCAATTTCCCAGAATTTCTGTATACATGTAAACACACACATTCATGACCGTATGCTTCGAACTCTATTAATAGCATTGTAATTGCGATTGTATTGTTTTCTGTGCTGCTATTTTAAACCGTTTTTTTTTCAATAAGAATTAAAATTGTTGTGGCTGATGGGTGAGTTCGAACCCAACCGAGCAGACTATCTTTTATTGGCTGTTGAGTAGAGACAGCGGCAAGTAGTGTGGTTAGTTGCGAGTTCGAACCCTGCCAAGGGAACTTTTTTTTTTTTGTTGTTGGAGCGAGTGCCGCGAGCTGCATTTGGTGTTCGAATAAGAGGGGTCAGGGCAAAGACAATATAAACACTAAGATGAGTAAAGCCATACAACAAAATGCTACTATGCAGCTTGATTTTTTGAAAATTGAGAACGAAAACGAAATCTGTAGCATTGCGCTCTCACAGCCGAGAGAACGAAAAAGCTAAAAATAGAACGTGCTCTCAGCTTCGGCTCGATGAGGGCCGTGCAAGCAATTATGTTTGTATGCGTGTGAATATACATACATAGAAGCATATTTGAATGTGTTGCTTTCCACTGCTCTGGCAGTCTCTGGCTGGCAAACAATTTTCGTAGTTTTTAAGCACAGATTACGGGCTACCCAAAATATCTGTTGATATATGAATGCATTTTGTGTACTTAGGTTGGCTCCGTACAAAATATGTATTTTTAAGTCGATGCAAATATTTATGTAATTTTTTATATTTGAAATTATTAATTAAATTATTATTATTTTTAAGTAATACAAAAAAAATTAAGGAAATAAAAGTGCAAATTTGTTGTTTTGAAAGATACATTTAAGTAATTTTTATTTTATTATTTTTTGTTCGAATTATAAAGAACAAAGTCGCCGCTCGAATTAGCTACCGATGCAAAATCGGTACCCAGGGAACACCGCGAGGAGGCCATTATAATTATAATGGGGTCATAACTAAGTATGACCTTCGAGTCGACTTGAAATGTAATTGTATTTTTTAGCCCTCTTTTATTTCTTAATTGGAGAATAAAAATAATATTAATTTAACTTAAAGAAATTATGTAAATATTTGCATCGACTTAGAAATACATATTTTCTGCGGAGCCAACCTCAGTACACAAAATGCATTCATATATCAACACAAATTTGGGATAGGTCATGATCTGCGCTAGAAAACTAACAAAATTAATTTCTTGCCAGCTAAAGCCAGAGCAGTGAATAACAACACATACATACATACTTTATAGTTCTTATGCATGTGTAATTCACGCATACAACGAAAGGTGCACGCACGCTTTTGGCTGAGACAAGAACTTTTCTCGAGCATACACTGTCCAAAAAGAAGACTGAAATCAATCTATGTGTGCTATTTTCTTAACATAGTTATTGCGCAATAAGCGCCTTGTGTAAAAATTATAAAAGTTCTTCAATTTTCCTGTAAAATTATTTGTTAATATCTAGGGTAATATATCATTTAAATAAAGCATGCATTTTATGGATAAAGCACAAGTACTTTGCGTCGATCGTAAGCTCTAAACTTTTTCGCTCAATGTACTTCGAAAACGAAGCGACGCAAATCAGCATCGACCAGCTTTGCTGAAGCCAGGCTGGCGACTAACTTCGTAGCTCGTGTCAGCATCAGCAAGCCGCGACTTCGGCATTCGTTCGTCTGGTCTTTGCAGGCATGCCGTACGAAGCCTCAAAGGCCAGATGAAAGGCCAGGCTAGAAATTTTGCGTCGCATTCAAATGTATGCGCGTTACTCATCTTAGTGTTTATATTGTCTTTGGTCAGGGTATCCCCTAGTACAGAAATCTCGTGTTTTAACTCAATTCTTGATATGGGTATGTTCAGGGTATGGACTAGTCATTATTTATTATTTATCTAGCTCTGTTATAAGCAATTTAGATCTTGATTCGTTTGACTTATCTTCTATTTTAGTGGTTCTATTCTATCTGTACTATTAAAATACTTCTGTAAATTCGAGGTTTCGCCAAATTCTAGTTCATTTGAATATATAAATCAGGTCTGCTTTTTTCTCCTCATTGGAACAAATAATTTAAATACATATGAAATAAAATCAGTTTAATTATTTCTATTGAAAACGAAGATGATGATAATAATAAATAATTTTAAAATAAAGAATTCGAATAAAGCTTTTGCAACGCTTTTTGCGATTTTATTCACTATCACAAATGAGTCAACATCAATGGTGCGGTTGAAAAACCAGTAGCTTCTTTTGGGGCGAGCAGTATGCCCTTAGTGCTAGTAGCGAGTTTCAGACGGTGGTCTAAAATTGTCTAATAAACACGTTCAGTCTATCCGATTGGGAGTGGAATTGTCTTGTGCCCGTTTGTTTCACGCAAAATAGTTCTTGTACGGGAGCTCATGCTACAGTTTCCGCTTCGTTATTAAAGAGGGCGATGTACTACTTTCATTGGTAATGTAGCTTATGACTACTGCAATATTCTGGTTGCCACAGCTAGCGGTGGGCCGACGACTCAGAATGTCGATCGCAAGCCGCTCGATGGGAACACCATTGAAACTGAGTTGCAAGTGGTCAAGTGTTGGAAGAGTCAATGGTAGCGCTTCTTCATATTGACCAGCGTATTATTGACTCCATAATGGCCTCCATTGGTGACAATCTGTATATTATGGGGGGGCTCCTCCTAAAGATAGTAAGGCACTATGGTCATTAGTCCTCATCCTTGTTTTTGGTCATCTTCAGTCCTTGCACTTAGTACAAGGTACACAGATAGCGCATTTGGAATGCCGCTCTCCATTGCCATGATAAAGCTACTGTAAGAGTCGGATACTAGTTTTACCGTTTAGTAGAGTCGATTCATTGAAATTTTAGTCGAAATCGGCGAAAATACTCAATGAAAAGAAAGATATCCGGAGCTTTAAGATAAAGAGGTTGTTGAGTTACTAATGTTTTTAGCAACTGTTTTTGAAACTATTGCCAAAAATTAAAGTCATTTTTGGCTCTTTACAACAAGTTATAATTTAGTTTTATTTATCAAACTTTTTAAATTGTAAGGTTATTTGGCTATGGCTCAGAAAAAGTTCTTCGCTTCGCCTCGATCAACAACGAACAAGTGTGTGTTATAGAAAAAGAGAATATACAATTTATAGCAGCGGCGACAAGTGCAAGAGAGGCTTGCCAACCTCTTCTTTTGTCTATATGAATGTTTGCTTATGCTGATTTGTGTGGCTGCTGCAGAATCCAACATACTCCTCCCGTTGGAAGGCTGACTTTAAGCAGAATCCTTAAGGGGCAGCGGACACAGCTTGTTTCCGGCTTTTTGGATGATTCCAGCCGTGGTATTCAGATCAGATACACGATTCACCACGAAAACATTAAATTTGAAGGAGTCATCTCTTATCCAGGATAGCACAACGGCCGAATGGCATCAGCAATAAAACTGGTTGTCAAAGATGCCTGCGACCTTGACTTCATGCATCAGAATACCGAAAGGCTTCGCTCCACATAATTTCAGTTTTGCGACAGTCAATGTTTTTAATGGGGCAACTCGAGACTCGGAGCAAATATGATCTGTGGGTAGAGGACTTCTGGCCACCACGTAGATGCAGGCTCCGTAGGCATCCACACTGGCATCGCAAAATCCATGTATTTCAAGTACTGTTCTCCATCTTCATAAGCTATTCCATAGAGGATTTCTTGTTGACTGGAACACCACTTTCGCAGCTAGAAGTTTCCATGAGACAATATAACAGCCGTCAAATTTTCTCTCTGGCTTAAGCAACTGTGTTGGCTCCGGATATGAAATCGTCAACGTAAAATTCCATCTTGATGTCATCCGATCGAATTGGAAATGCATCACGCTCATCAAAGGCCGAATGGTGCATTGCGCGTACGGACTGAAGTAATGCTGATTTGGTCCCGAATTTTACTGGAAGTAACTATCAGGCGAAGTCACTTGGACACAGCGATACATCTTGCAGATGTCAGCTGTCAGAGCAACAGGATATATGCGGAAGCGAATCAGAATGTGAAACAACTTAGGATGAAAGATCCTGCAATCAGAGAATGTCCAGATTCAGTCGTTGCTGATCCATCAAAAACACCACGCAACTTGGTTGTGGTGCTGTCTGTGGGAGGAAGTATTTACAATAGCGGTATGTGATTGAGATCAAGAAACTTTTTGATGAATGCCAAATACTGCTCATTCAGAAGGGAATTTCCCAGTCTGATGTATCGATGATGAGACTAGGTAATTGTTAGAGTCACAAGAGTATCAACGGTGGCTGAATAATCTGAGTCTTGTGACTTAATGTGAATCCTAACAGCTGATCCTTCAGTACAGTCGCTTGTGTCTCCGAGACCCATGACAACTGTCGACGACCTGGTTTTCCATTACTGAAGTTTCTGTGTGAAACGGTATGTGATCTTGTGCAACTGCGAGTTAGGCCCTACAGGAAACCAAGGAATTAGAACTATTCTTTACCAGTACCACTGTAGTGGCCGGAGCACAACACCAGACAAGACCTCGGACAGAAGAAGAGGTAGTGGAGTGAGAGTGTATCGAAGTGGCGGCGCTCAAATTAAACGATGTATGTAATGGTGTCGACGTTTCAGCTTCTTCTTTCCTCCACATGTACTTAAATGACTACTACTGCCCGACCAAGTTTGGTGTCCCTTCCTTAGGCAGTTATAACAAAGGCCATGCCGAAGGGGTGGAGACAAATTTCCGAGCTTACTACATGTGTAGATCTCGTGACCAGATGCATCACGGAAACTGCACCAATGTTGGTTAGTCTCAGCTACAAGCACTCTTTTGCTGTGGTTAGCGTTATGGTTGGATTTTCCCACCTGACAACTGGTCGTGTGGGATGGCATGGCATGTTGCACGCTCTCCAGCCTTCCAGTACGCCTTTCCAGAAATGTGACGGACTCATCGGCTGTCGGGATTTTGCCAATGCCTGCGGCCTCCTCCCATTTGGTCTGAGTCTGGGTGTCCAACCCTTGAAGCAGCGTGTGCACTATTATGCATCCTAGAATTTGCTCCAAACTGCCCAAAGTCTATAACATATGCGCTTTGTCCGAGAACTTACGACTTCGAATCTACCCTCTTGAGCCCAAGAATCTCACTGATGTGTGCCTGGAAAACAAGACGTTCGTTACTTAATCTTGGCACCGGAAAACTCCAACGATCGAACAGAGTCCAACGCAGGGCCAGACAAACATGAGCGGATATGCTGCAACTTTGCAATATTAGACAGCTCGGTATCCTTGTCGACAACTGACTCAAACATCACAATGAAGTCCGAATATTCGGTATAGCCACCGGAAAAAGTTGGTAATTTGAGCGTTTCCAATAAGTGCGGTGGGTTCAAACACCGCTAAGAGTGCCACTTTACTGAGCGTCCCAGGCATGTTGTCCTCCATTAGTATTGCTGACAATATCCTGGTGGTCACTTTGCGTGTACATCTGGGACACCTCCCATTTCCGTCTTACTTTTGAGGGGCTGGCGAAAGTCAGATCAATAATTGAGCCAACTTCTGCCTTGGTGAAAGTGTGCTCGGTCCGTGCAGCCTCGTGGGTTCGTCCTGGCACTTCCGCAGTCCACAGCCGACCAGTTGAAATCGCCGGCAATGACCAGTAGGAAGTGCGTATGAGCGTCCGCCACTATTTCGTCCAGCATTCGTGCAGATTCGTCGAGTTGAATGCTGGGGGCCAGATAGCAGCTGTATCAATAGATGCCACCGATCTTGGCTCTTGCGTATCCCAGGGCCGTTTTCCTGTCGCTTACTAGGAGTGGTGCGTTTCCCCTGCTCCATGTAGCCGAACCATGTTCGGTGTTTTGGACCCAGATCTTTTCAGACATTGCTGTTTAATGTTCGCTCAGTAATGCCACGTCGGCTCTTATCTCTCTTGCCTGATTCATCGTGGCTGTACTACACCGAATGGTGATGTGCCCGAATTCTAGGGACTTGAAGCATCTCCTGGGGTCTGTTTTATGTCTCCGTTGATTGCAAAAATTGCATTCAAAACATCTTTTGTCCGACTATGAGCAATTTCTCTGTCGCATTGTCTTTTGCTTTTTCCATCTGCAGCTCTCCAGAGGCTGTTCGCCTTTTATTTAACTTTTCTCTATACAATTGCAGGGATTCATCCTTTTGCACTGCCCTTAGGACCTCGGCATATAAAGCCGTAAACTTGCACTTGACCAGCAGGGCACCTGGTCTGCTTGTCATTTTATGTGGCTTTTTTGGTCAGCGGTTTACTTGCTGTCGCTTGCTTTCTTTGGCGGTTCGCTCCTTAGGGCAAGCCGCCGGCCGTGCATGGCTGTTGTTCGTACGGCGACCGCTTTCGGTAACTGCGGTGTTACGAGTTGGTGGCTATTCTCGTTTTTTTTTGCCTTGGTTGATTGCCTGCGTACTACAGGGCTTACTGTCTTCGGCGATGGCGTGCGCGCGTTTGTAGGCATCTCCTTGTTGTTGCGTTTCTTGATCTCCTTATGAGAGCCGGGGCTCAGTGCCAGATCGGTATATGTCAGGACAATGTCAACTGACAACAAGCGTTTCTCGAGGCCTTGCCATGGTTTTAACGGGGCGCGGCAGGTGCAGAATTAGCCCAGCAACCGTTTCCACTCAATATCACTCGGTTTACTAAGGTGCTAGAATACTGCGGACTGTCAGCTCTGTGTCGTCAGATATGTAAGTGGCTTCCAGTACGCCGTAATTGATACTTTACTAGATCCTAAAGGATCCTCTGCGTACGTCAAATAAGTGTAGAGAGATTGTCTCGCAGGGCGTCCTACGTTGGCTACAAGCTTCCCAGTAGCGTTCGAACGATGGGAGTTATGCCGCCCCGACTCGCCCGCCAGAGCCCCGTTTGTGGGTACGCCACCGGAGCGAAGGTTGTAGCTGAGCCAGATCCGCGGCCTTGTGTACCTCTTGGCCCTGTTGGACATTCAGCATTCTGAATTTTTTTCCTTTAGCTTTATTACTTTAGCTTTATTACTAGCGCCATCTAGTAACGGGCAGCTATTTTTTTGCATCCTGGTGTGGCAACCCTAGCCACGATCTATCGGCCAATACATATAGTGCTCACCTCGAAGCTGTCATTCACGAGAAGAAGGAAAAAGGATGCCAATCAGAGCGAAAAGCGACATAAAAACAGAGTTATTATAACTGATTTCACAAAAATAAATGAAAACGTAACATAGTCAAGAGGCAAACGTGGTGACCCCGAAGCACTATTTTCTGTGGCCCACGTCCATAAAACGTACAATTCGTGACACTGACGAATTTCTCGACTCAACAAATATGGCGACAAAGATAGCAGGCTTAATGAAAAACTTCAAGAATTGAAGGTGCAAATGCAGCAACTTCAATCATCGGTTGCACGGCCACAACCAGGAAATGTTCAACAATGCTCACAGATGAACGTTCCGAAGCTCAACAAATGCAAACCTCAACTTTGTTTTGTCCGGTAATTTCTGTTTTGGGAGGAAGACGACCTAAATAAGTTGGCAAAAATCGCTGTCAAGATCCTGAAAAATAATGGAATGGAACCGACTTACGTAATGTCGACTCCTGAGCAAAAACAGCAGAACATAGAACCGGTCAATTACAATAGCCCCAGTTTAACTGATGTTGCGGCCGCCTTGCACGCGCTTCCGCAGAAAGTCGATAAGCTACAGGACGCAGGTCTTAGCTCAAAACAGTCATTAGGCCCTATGTTTCTTTTTTAAAAAACGAAGCGCAACGGAAGCAGGTAAAGCACATACGACTACTAGCAATCTATGAAGCGATCAGTATTCTGGGCTAATTCTGCACCTGCCGCGCCCCGTTAAAACCATGGCAAGGCCTCGAGAAACGCTTGTTGTCAGTTGACATTGTCCTGACATATACCCATATGGCTCTGAGCCCCGGCTTTCATAAGGAGATCAAGAAACGCAACAACAAGGAGATGCCTACGAGAGCGCACGCCATCGCCGAAAACAGTAAGCCCTGTAGTACACAGGCAATCAATTAGGGCAAAGAAAACGAGAATAGCCACCAACTCGTAACACCGCAGTTACCGAAAGGGGTCGCCGTACGAACAACAGCCAAGTATGATTGGCGGCTCGCCCTTAAGAAGGAACCACCAAAGAGAGCACGTGATATAAAGTGAACCGCCGACCAAAAAAGCCACGTAAAATGACAAGCAGACCAAGTGCCCTGCTGGTCAAGTTAAAGTATAGGGCTTTATATGCCGAGGTCCTAAAGGCAGTGCTAAAAGATGAATCCCTGCAAATGTATAGAGAAAACTTCAATAAAATACGGCGAGCAGCTACTCGCAAGCTGCAGATGGAAAAAGCAGGAGACGATGCGACAGCGAAATTGCTCAAGGTCGGACAAGAGATGTTTTGAATGCAGTTTTTGCAATCGACGGGGACATAAAACAGACCCTAGGAGATGCTTCAAGTCCCTAGAGTTCGGGCACATCACCATCAGGTGTAGTACAGCCACGATGAAACAGGCAAGTGCTATAACTGCGGGGGAACAGAGCATGCATCAGAAGCATGCCAAGAGGAGCCAGCGTGCATACTATGCACTCGAAAGGGACAGAAGAACAAGGGACATAACATCCTTAGCTTATCCTTATCGCTCAAATAGCCAGAGAGATACGAGCCGACGTGCCATTACTGAGCGAACATTAAACAGCAATGTCTAAAAAGATCTGGGTCCAAAACACCGAACACGGTTCGGCTAGATGGAGGTGGGGAAACCCACCACTCCTAGTGAGCGACAGGAAAGCGGCCTTGGGATACGTAAGAGCCAAGATCGGCGGCATTTATTGGTATAGCTGCATAATTTGCCATCATCCTGGCTACTGCTTTCACGGCTTTCGCCGCCTTTCCCCCGGCGAACTCCAGGTGGTGGTTGAGCGTAAGCCGATGGTCAAGTATCTGATGGCTGGCTTCGAGTGTATGGGACAGCTGTCGACGCATATTGTGGATGTCTCACTACCTTATGGCTGCTGACCAGTACTGCCTCTGTTTTGTGGGCAGTCATTTTTAAGCCATTAGTCGTGAGCCAGTTCACCCCATTGCTGAAAGCGGTGTTTAACTAAAGTGAACGTCTCCACCTAGCTGAGTTAAACCTCCAGGGTCGTGATGAGGCAGAATTTTTTTGTACCATTCCGCCATTGGGTCCCCTCGATGCCCACCACATGGCTGATAGCTTGAGTAGTGCTGCGATTTTTCCGGAATCCGAATTGATGCTCAGATTGCCCTAGCCGTTCTTCTAATGCGTCGTGCAGTCTGTTGCAAATAGCTTTGTCCTATAAGCAGACGGGTCCTATGGGAGTTTGTCGCCTTTTGGGAGCAACACTAGTCTCTGGCGTTTCCACCTTGTCGGAAAGCGGCGACCCTTCATGCTTCAGTGATTTTGTTGGAGTTCCGTCAGGTCCTGGGGCTTTATTTGGCTGTATCCGGGCCAGGACCCGGAGCACCTCCTCTGCGACCGTCCATTTTACCGTCCAAATTTTGGGCGCACGTGGTGGCTATGTGCAGCGTTGGTTGCGAGGGGAAGAGCGTGGTGACGATTGCTTTTAGCTGAACCTCGCTTGTGGGCATTGTGCAAATCCTGCACATTCTTCCCATGTCCAATTTGTAGGCTGCTTCAAAGGGTTGTGCGTCAGCTTCAGCGCATAAGCTCTTCCACGCGGCGTCCTTGCTGCGATTGATGGCCTTCTTAAGGGCGGCCCTCTTCGTCCTGTAGGCTTCCTGCATTTCCTGGCAATTGCTTCTCCTGTGTGCATTCTCTTCTGGCCGTCTCTATTTCTTGGATCCACTAGTGAATAGGTCTACGCCCGCTTATACGTCTGCCCTTTTTAATCATGTCTGCATTGCATGCCTCATCTGCCGTTCAAGCTATGTGGCCGGAAGTTGCATGATCTGGGCTAAGCGTATCTTGGCTCCATATACCATGCTGGTGGTATTGGTCCTTGTTCTGGTCGGCGAAGTGGCTTACTATCGAATGGTGGTCGCTGTGTGTATGCGTGTGTGCTATGTGTGTATGTGTATCCAGGTCGCCAGGCATGGGCTGGCAAAGGTAAAGTCGATAATTGATCCTCTGCCTGCTTTGTTGTTAGTTTGCCTCTTAAGAGGCGACACGTTGAGGGCTGCAAACGCGTCCAGCAGGCGACGCCCACGTTGGCTTGTTTTGCTGCTTTCCCATTCGACTACCCACATCCGTGATATTGTCCAGTATGTCAGCGAACTTGTTAATTCCTATGCTGGGTGCAATATAGCAGCTATATATATATTTTCCGCAATACTTAGCTCTAGTTTATCCTGTTGCTGCCTTCCTCTCAGTAAGTTGCGCTGGTAGGATTCTTCAGGTCGAAGTTGCTGCACCACCGCCGTTGCTCTGGATCGAGATGCCATCAGCTTTGGGCTGGTATGGCTCACTGACAATGGCGAAGTCAGCGTTTGCGCGAGTAGGTCCTGGGCCGCTCTGCAGTGGTCTAAGTCAATCTTGACTAACTTAATTCTTGGTTGTTGCCTGAGACGCCTTGATAAGCCACGGGAAGGCCCTGCTAAGGCTGCTGTGTGCCATGTTCGCAGTCTCGTGCCTTGTGCAGATTTTGCATTTTGGCTTACATGTGCAGTCCTTCGATGCGTAGTTGGCTTCTCCTCCGTTGAAGCACAGTTTTGACGCAACGTGCTTACTTCGGCATCGTGCGGCCATGTGCCCAAAGTCCAGGCACTAGAAACATCTTCTTTGTTCTACTTTATGGCGTGTACGGCGTACCGCCAGCCAAAGTGTATCTTTGCTACCTCCAGGAGTTCGTTTGCTGGCTTCTTGGGTAGAAGCATGGTGACCGTCTGCGTTCCGCGAAATGCGTTCTTTAGCTTGGGTAAGGCTTCAGCAGGCAAACCCTCTTCCATTTTGGCGAAGACCGCTTCAAGCAAGTTGTCGCTAGTTGACCACTCGGGTATGTCACGTATCTTAATGAGAACTCTATCCGAGATCGTTTTGACATCTGCAGAAATTCCGACGGCTTCCTGGACGGCCTTCGGTAGCTTTGTTGTGGACTTGCCATCATCTTTATTGTATTATATAGTTTTGAGGTTCGGTCGAAAATTAAGTTGTTTTGTGAAAAACATTTTTGTTTATCAAGATATCTTGACCAAACTCGGCGTTAACTATTTTTCCTGAGTTTTTTAGATACGGACAAAGCACAATGACTCCGTCAACACCTACGTACTAAATCAATAGCCTGTTTTAGGCTATCTCTCTGTACTTCGCCGCTCTTTTTCGCGTCGTCACAGATCCCACTGAATGTCTATAAAGAGCTGGCTCGGATCTCTCCAATTATGATTTCCTTCCATCATGAACTTCAGTAGCCGCAGGTGGGGGCACAAATCCTACTATATTTCTGTACCTCGCACAGTGTTCCGGGTCTTCGTCCGGATTTGTGGAATTCGGGCACTCTGGAGTGTCATTATGCCAAAATCTGTGAAGATACTTCCTGTATCCAATATGTCCAGCAAAAAACTATGTTAAGCCATCTTTCCTGCCGGGTCGCCATTGATGCTGCTCTCTCTAATCTTCGGATGACGTCCATTGAGACAGCATCATCCATATCTATCCTGCTTGCGTATTTTTTCGATTTTTCCCTCGCAAGTACAGAAACACCATCCGGAATCCAGAGATAACGCGGAGTGCGCTGAGCCAGCTTCCTTCTCAGGCATTTCTGGCTTCCTTCCGTTGATGCCCATATCGGTGCTGCATATAGTAGAACGGAGGCTACAACTCTCGCGAGGAGCCAACGTCTGCTTGCCCTCGGCCCTCCTCCATATTGGCTGCTTTTTGGCCAACATTATCTACGTGAGGTCGAATGCTAAGCCTGTTGTCTAACATGACCCCCAGATACTTGATGACCTTTGACTCGATATAACGCTGTCTAAATGAATTCTAGCAAACTTGACTATTTTACGGCTTGTGATAAGCACAGCCTCCGTTTTGGCTTGCCAGCTCCAGGCCAGCGCCACTCATCCCGCCCGTCACCACTACTATTACCAGATCAGCTGCGAATCTATTGATTCTGCATCCCTGGGGCAATTGCATTCTAAGCACGTCGTCGACAGGAGTGGTTCCAAAACCGACCCCTGTGGGACCCCTGCTAGACCATATAACTCTTTGCACCGTCATCCGTATCAGAACTCAATCCCCGATCGGACAAGCAGATACTGGATATTATTCGGGAAAGGGAGGACGGTATCCCTATTCGGTCTAAGGCTCACAGTATGCGAATCCAGCTTGCTGAGTAAAAGGCATTACGAATGTCCAACGTAACCACCGCGCAATACTAACTTAATTGCGTCGTCTGGTGTTTGGACAGGACCTCTTTTTGTTCAACAACACTCAGTAGGCGGTTGTACACGATCCTCTCCAGAACCTTTCCCGCTGGGACCAGTAGGCAGATTGGCCTGTATCCCGAGGGTTCCTCTTTTGACTTGTCCCCTTTCGGTAGAAAGAGTAGTCCCTGTCTATACTGCGTCCTGTAGGCATCTGGAATATGTCTTGGCGAAGACTTTTGGTTTCGTTGCCATGGCACACCGTCTGATCCTGTTGCCTTTCTGTCACCAATTGTTTACTTGCCACCACAACAATGTGTGTGTGTAAGCCTAAAAATTCATAAATCCCAAAAAACTTCAAAAACTTGTAAAATTTGCATCGAACAGGCAGGCAACCAACAAACACAAAAACGCATGAATGCTTTTATCCATATACAAAATTATGATAGTGTGCGTTCATGGCAAGTCCAAAAAGATTTAATGCACCCATTAAACACACACCCTTACCAACAATAACGAACTAACATGCAAGAATTTCGACGTTTCAAACCTTTTGATTATTTCATGTTATTCGTCCCTTCAAAAGAAAACAAATGCGTTTAAAGTTTAAGTAAAAATATAATTTGCGTGCATTGATGCTTGTACGGACACATACACTCACGTACATTTAAACGATATCTAGACATAATGAGAGAGCATTGAAGCACTGAGAGCAAGCCAAGCCTTCTACAACTATAGGAAACTATAGTTGGAGCGAGATAAAAAAATAAAAAAAGCGATGCCGCTTAATCACACAAATCAAATGTATTTCTTACTCTCTCGAGTTTTTATACCCTAAACCCATTAAAAATGGGTATAAGGGTATATTGTATTTGTGCAAAATCCAAATGTATGTAACAGGCAGAAGGAAGCATCTCCGACCCCATAAAGTATATATATTCTTGATCAGCACCAATAGCCGAGTCGATCTAGCCATGTCTGTCTGTCTGTACGTCCGTCCGTCCGTCCGTATGTATGAACGCAAGGATCTCCGAACCTATAAGAGCTAGAGACGTGAAATGTAGATGCTCCTAGTTTCCGCGCAGATCGAGTTTGTTTCCGACTATCGATAACTAACTCCGTTTCCAAGCAATCGATAAAAATCTATATCGATATCCTGTTTTTTGGGCTATTTTGGTAAATAAAAAGAGCTTGAGTCACCAAACTTGACATATAGCTTCTAAAATAGAATATATATATGGATTTGATGTTGGAAGAAGAGGGTTCAGGGTATCCCCTAGTCGGGAGCTCCCGACTAGAACCTCTTACTTGTTTTATGTTGTATGGTTACTGGTATAACCTAGAGTACATTAAATCGTTACCTGACCGGATAGTAGCGACAGTGTTTAATTATTAGTGGCTATATTTGCCTTAAACATTTGGTTAGCCATTTTATCAAAAGAATTTCTGTGTCGGAAACATGCGAGACATTGAAATATTTTTTTTATTTATTTACTATCGACACGAATGTAAGTCTGGGTAATGAATACATAAGAATGGAAAATTAAAAACCGAAAGGCTAATCAGAATGCAAACTTTTCTAATATTTTTACCGACACGACGGAGATATTTTTTTCGCCCTTCTGGCCAGCTATGCCTCATTTCACAGCTTTGTCAGTGACCGTATTCGAGTCTGCAGCTGGCGCAGATCTGTGCATTGAATACGAAAATTGATTAAAAAGTTGAAGTCTGGTGTAAGTTAGGTTTGGGGCGGAGCGAGAGAGCAATAAAGCTTTGTCCCTCGCTCTGGGAGCGAATTCGCATCGCTTCGTCGCCGTAGCTCATTTTAGCCTTACAAAGTTTATAGTTGTCAGTTGTCGAATTATACAAAACCGATCAGAAACAAGCGGACAAATTTCGATTTCTTTTAAAGCCACCAACAAATATTCGTTTATAATTAATAAAACCATTAAGTTGTTCATGGCGTCCCTGGGTGGACTCTGCTAAAAGATAATTTTTCATTTAAAATAAATTCAAGTGGTTAATGTTGTGGGTCGCAATTCAATTAAATTGATCAGTAAAATAAAATCGCGTCGGCCGGGAATAACCAATAAAATCAATCTATCCTTCTGCCATTGTTGGAACAGCAGACACTGTGCTAAAAATTGAAAGCCTAACTCAATTAGCTTGGTTGCGTTAATGAAGCCGACGCTTTCAATTCTTGGCAGTTTCAAAGTCATTTTATAAGCTTTTTGAGAACATTTATTTTATAAGTGCCACGGTCAAGGCCGGGCTATACCCGCTAGTTTATATATATTTGTGCGATCTGTAGTGCTTCTGTGAATGTTAATAAGTTATCAAAAATGAATCGTCGCCTTTATTGGCTTCATTTGCAATCAATGTAACTTACATATTTGCTCGAAACCAAGCGTTTGTACATAAGTGCAGTACACGAATGCATACACATACAGCAAGTCAGCTGCAGTCCGCTTATTTTCGTTACGCTTTGTGCTATGCGGTAGCTGTGCAATTGTTGTTTCGTTGGCGCGTTTCGGTCAAGAAACGCTCGCTTTCTACTCTTCATTGATTAGGCATATCAGTTTTTTGAAGTCAATAGATATAGTGCCTATAAATAGAAAATTCGATTGTCTTACATATAGATACAGTGTTAAAATATCAGAACTAATAAGACCCTGATGATGACTATCATGCCGAGCTTGAAGAGCTTTCTATAACGACAAAAGCTTGTTTAAAATCCGTTATAAGGAATTTAAGTCCAGCAACGACTGAAGGCATGCTCGTTGCGGCTCCACGAATACATCTTCCGTATCTGGCACTTCCCAAGTTTAGTCGAAAGTACTCAGAATTCAAGAGTTCTATTAGCCTGTGCGAAACTCTTGTTCAAAACGATCCATCGATTCCGAGTATAGAGAAATTCAATCATCTGGTGTCTGTCTGGTAAAGCTCTAGTCTTATTTGAAAGTATTGGACAGACTTAATAAAGTACACAACTATGAATGTCTTATATTCAATGAAAATATATCGGCTTTCTTTAGCCTAGCAAAAATAACTCAACCTTTTGCTGCATTATTGAAACGTATGGCTGATGATGTCTTCGCAATCCATGGCTCGCTCTTGTCAATAGGTGATGAAAAAAAGATGGTGTGTTAATTTTTCACTGCAGCTGTCTCCGATATCTGGATGACGTCTATTGAGATAGCATCATCTATCGCTATCCTGCTTGCGTATTTTTTCTCTATTTCCCTCGCAAGTATATCCACTGGCGGCATGCCCGTCAGTACAGTGGCTGCCTCGTCTGACACCGTCCGTAATCCAGAGATAACGCGGAGTGCGCTGAGCCTGTAGGGGATTGCCAGCTTTCTTCTAAGGCATTTCTAGCTTAGTTCCGATTATGGCCATATCGGTGCTGCATACAGTAAAATGGAGGCTACAACTCTCGCGAGGAGCCAACGTCGACTTGCCCTGGGCCGTCCTATGTTAGGTAGCATCCTCGAAATGGCCGTCTGCATTTTGGCTGCTTTCTAGCTAACATAATCTACGTGAGGTCAAAATCTAAGCCTTGTCGACCCCCATGACATGACCCCCAGATACTTGATGGAAGCCTTTTACTCGATACTAGCGCCACTTATCCAGCTGGCTACGTTCTTTAAGGCTGCATTCGCTGCCGCTTATATTTCTTCTATTTCTTTGCCCACCACTACTACAGCTAGGTCATCTGAAAATCCTACGTAGCAGGGTGCTCCTATTATGCTTTTCCTCCTAGGCATAGATAAGTCGCACGTGTCCGAGATGTTCTAAATTATATGCTGTGCCATGTGCTCTGCTGAGTCCGTGGTCCATGCCCACTGAGCATGGCGTATGGAGTCCTTAAAGGTATCCTCGTCTAGGCAGCTGGAAATTTAGGGCCTGTTGTTTTGGGCTGCTGTTGTTTTCTTCCTCTCCCATGGATCTCGCAGTGTACCGTTTGATGGTCGCTGAACGTGAATTCATCGCGCACTTTCCACGTAGTGTCAGCGAGAGCTGAGCAGGATAAGGTGTATAAACCTCTGCCGGCCTTGCAATATGTCAGCTGTTGCCCATAACTTGCAAGACCTACATCGATCGCCGTGAACTCTTCCAGCAGACTGGCCCCTCTTGCGTTGGTTTCCTTGCTTCCCCATTCCACAGCCCAAGCGTTATAGTCTCACGAATCCGTCGTATGTTGCTCGACTTCCTTGCCACCCAGTCATTTCCAGCGATAGGCTCGTATGGCTCGCAGATTATTGCGACGTCAGTCTTTCTCTCCTGTGTTGATTATGTCAACAGGGCCTGAGCAGCCTCGCAATAGTTGAGGTTCAGCTGTGTGAAATTCTTTTTCTGTTGACCAGGGCGCTCCTAAATACGGGGCAGCTGCCGCTGCCGGCAATGCATTTGAAGTCAGTATTCGATCTGTCCAGTTCACTATTGCAGATTCTTGATTTGACCCAGCCTTCTGCTGATATACACGATCGATACAAAAAGCATTGAAGCGACCCAAGCAACGGACAGCTAACTGATAAGTATCCTTACAACTACAGTCAATGCAAGTCAACGAGCAAACTTTCCTGTATTGCGACGCATCTACAGCAATTCCAAACCATATATTCCACAGAAATTAAGATACAACATATTTGAAAATTTTCACCGACTCTCTCATCCTAGTGGCATGTTACAGTTAAACAAATTTGTGCTAAATATGTTTGGCCATCGATGCGTAAGGATATATTGTAATGGCCACGAAATTGCATGGCATGTCAGAGGGCGTAAATACATATTAAAATTAGTGTCCCTAATCGCAGATTTTTTCATATACATCTCGATATTGTCGCGATGCCCTTGGTAGATGGATACATGTATTGCTTGACGATGATCGACCGGTTCTCTCGCTGGCCGGAGGCAGTACCTCTGCAGGATATGACTGCAAAGACGGTCAGCGATGCAATTTGCTCATGCAAAGCAGCCGTTGGAGCCTCCATACTGAGGACCGTATGAGATGATATCCAAGCCATCAGATCGGGTCTTCGTCGTGGTGATCAATGGTAATGAAACAGCATTGTCGATCGACAGGTGAAAACCTGCATTTATGGCAATTAAAGAATTATGTCCGAGAAAGCCGTAGCCACGAATGACTCAGCTGGTCCCGTGGATGAAGGAGATTCACGAATCAAAGTTCCATCACTTCGCACTTGTGACAAACCAATATATATCGGGCCTACCTCTCAGCTGCCATTTACGATAAGAAGGAAAAAGGATGCCGATCAGAGCGAACAGCGACAAGAGAACAGAAGCTGAACTATTTTACAATTATAATTGATTTCGCAAATAAAATTAATATAAAGAAAAACTGGCGGCCGAGTCGGGGCGGCATAACTCCCATCGTTCGAACGCTACTGGGAAGCTTGTAGCCAACGTAGGACGCCCTGCGATACAATCTCTCTACACTTATTTGACGTGCACAGAGGATCCAGTAAAGTCTCAATTACGGCATAGTGGAAGCCACTTACATATCTGACGACACCGAGCTGACAGTACGCCGTATTCTAGCACCTTAGTAAACTTAGTGATATCGAGTGGAAACGGTTACTGGGCTAATGCTGCACCAGCCCGCTCCGTTAAAACCATGGCAAGGCCTCGAGAAACGCTTGTTGTCAGTTGACATTGTCCTGACATATACCGATCTGGCTCTGAACCCCGGCTCTCATAAGGACAGGATTCAACCCTCGCGTGGGATCATGGATTCGCTGGCACAAATGAAGAAGATCCAGGAGGCAGTGTGCACCCAACTAGAAGACCAGGTGCGGATAGACACAATCTGCCCTAAATGCAAAAAATACGCTAAGAAGCAAAGCGAAACGGAACCGGTTGCGCAGATCAAGAAACGCAACAACAAGAAGATGCCTACGAACGCGCGCATGCCATCGCCGAAGACAGTAAGCCCTGTAGTACACAGGCAATCAATTAGGGCAAAGAAAACGAGAATAGCCACCAACTCGTAACACCGCAGTTACCGAAAGGTCGTACGAACAACAGCCATGCATGATCGGCGGCTCGCTCTTAAGAAGGAACCACCAAAGAGAGCACGTGACATAAAGTGAACCGCCGACCAAAAAAGCGACGTAAAATGAAAAGCCGACCAGGTGCCCTGCTGGTCAAGTGCAAGGATACGGCTTTATATGCCGAGGTCTTAAGGGCAGTGCTAAAGGATGAATCCCTGCAAATGTATATAGAAAACTTTAAGAAAATACGGCGAGCAGCTACTGGCAAGCTGCAGACGGAAAAAGCAGGAGACGATGCCACAGCGAAATTGCTCAAGGTCGGACAAGAGATGTTTTGAATGCAGTTCTTGCAATCGACGGGGACATAAAACAGACCCTAGGAGATGCCCCAAGACCCTAGAATTCGGGCACATCACCATCAGGTGTAGTACAGCCACGATGAAACAGGCAAGTGCTATAACTGCGGGGGAACAGAGCATGCATCAAAAGCATGCCAAGAGGAACCAGCGTGCATGCTATGCACTCGAAAGGGACTGAAGAACGAGGGACATAACATCCTTAGCAGGTCATGCCCATAATTTGTAAATGTCGCAAATAAAAGGAACTAAATAATGAAGCTACTACAGTTTAATTTAAACCACTAGGGCCGCGCAGGAGCAACTCGCCCAAATAGCCAGAGAGATACGAGCCGACATGCCATTACTGAGCGAACATTTAACAGCAATGTCTAAAAAGACCTTGGTCCAAGACACCGAACATGGTTCGGCTAGATGGAGGTGGGGAAACCCACCACTCCTAGTGAGCGACAGGAAAGCGGCCTTGGGATACGTAAGATCCAAGATCGGCGGCGTCTATTGGTATAGCTGCATAATTTGCCATCATCCTGGCTACTGCATTCGCAGCTTTCGCCACCTTTCCCCCGGCAAACTCCAGGTGGTGCCTGAACGTAAACCGATGGTCAAGTATCTGATGGCTGGCTTCGAGTGTATGGGACAGTGGTCGCCACATATTGTGGCTGTCTCACTACCTTATGGCTGCTGACCAGTACTGCCTCTGTTTTGTGGGCAGTCATTTTTAAGCCGTTGGTCGTGAGCCAGTTCACCACATTGCTTAAAGCGGTGTTTGCTTTCTTCTCAACCGCAGGCAACCACCGATATGTCGTCCGCAAAGCCAATAATGCGAGTGCCTGCAGGGATGTTCTAGCGGAGAACTGAGGTGTCACACAGAAGCACACGGTTGGAGAAATAGCCCGTAATCAGGCTTGTCAGGTACTCGGACAGATACTGGAGTAACTAAAGTGCGCGTATCCACCTAGCTGAGTTAAACCACCAGGGTCGTGATGAGGCAGAATTTTTTTGTACCATTCCGCCATTGGGTCCCCTCGATGCCCACCACATGGCTGATAGCTTGAGTAGTGCTGCGATTTTTCCGAAATCCGAATTGATGCTCAGATAGCCCTCGCCGAAATAGCTTTGTCCTATATGTAGACGGTTCCTCTGGTGGGCTGTCGCCTTTTGGGAGCAACATTAGTCTCTGGCGTTTCCACCTTGTCGGAAAGCGGCGACCCTTTATGATTCAGTGATTTTGTTGGAGTCCCGTAAGGTCCTGGGGCTTTATTTGGCTGTATCCGGGCCAGGGCCCGGAGCACCTCCTCTGCGTCCGTCCATTTTTCCGTCCAAGTTTCGGCGCACGTGGTGGCTATGTGCAGCGTTGGTTGCGAGGGGAAGAGCGTGGTGACGATTGCTCTTAGCTGGACCTCGCTTGTGGGCATTGTGCACATCCTGCACATTTTTCCCATGTCCAATTTGTAGGCTGGTGCAAAGGGTTGCGCGTCAGCTTCAGCGCATAAGCTCTTCCACGCGGCGTCCTTGCTGCGATTGATGGCTTTCTTAAGTGCGGCCCTCTTCACTCTGTAAGCTTCCTGCATTTCCTGGCAATTGCTTCTCCTGTGTGCATTCTCTTCTAGCCGTCTCTATTTCTTGGTTCCACTAGTGAATAGGTCTACGCCCGCTTATACGTCTGCCCTTTTTAATCATGGCTGCATTGCATGCCTCCGTTCATGCCGTTCTAGCTATGTGACCCAGCCGGAAGTTGCATGATCTGGGCTAAGCGTATCTTGGCTCCATATGCCCTGCTGGTGGTATTGGTCCTTGTTCTGGTCGGCGAAGTGGCTTATTATCGCATGGTGGTCGCTGTGTGTATGCGTGTGTGCTGTGTGTGTATGTGTATCCAGGTCGCCGGGCATGGGCTGGCAAAGGTTAAGTCGATAATTGATCCTCTGCCTGCTTTGTTGTAAGTTTGCCTGTTAAGAGGCGACACGTTGAGGGCTGCAAACGCGTCCAGCAGGCGACGCCCACGTTGGCTTGTTTTGCTGCTTTCCCATTCGACTGCCCACATCCGTGATATTGTCCAGTATGTCGGCGAACTTGTTAATTCCTATGCTGGGTGCAATATAGCAGCTATATATATATTTTCCGCAACACTTAGCTCTAGTTTATCCTGTTGCTGCCTTCCTCTCAGTAAATTGCGCTGGTAGGATTCTTCAGGTCGAAGTTGCTGCACCACCGCCGTTGCTCTGGATCGAGATGCCATCAGCTTTGGGCTGGTATGGCTCACTGACAATGGCGAAGTCAGCGTTTGCGCGAGTAGGTCCTGGGCCGCTCTGCAGTGGTCTAAGTCAATCTTGACTAACTTAATTTTTGGTTTTTGCCTGAGACGCCTTGATAAGCCACGGGAAAGCCCTGCTAAGGCTACTGTGTACCGCACAGTCTCGTGCCTTGTGCAGATTTTGCATTTTGGCGTGCCCAAAATCCAGGCACTTGAAACATCTTCTTTGTTCTACTTTATGGCGTGTACGGCGTACCGTCAGCCAATGCCTGTTCGTTCGTTTGCTGGCTTCTTGGGTAGAAGCATGGTGACCGTCTGCGTTCCGCGAAATGCGTTCTTTAGCTTGGGTAAGGCTTCAGCAGGCAAACCCTCCTCCATTTTGGCGAAGACCGCTTCAAGCAAGTTGTCGCTAGTTGACTACTCGGGTATGTCACGTATCTCAATGAGGACTCTATCCGAGATCGTTTTGGCATCTGCAGAAATTCCGACGGCTTCCTGGACGGCCTTCGGTAGCTTTATTGTGGACTTGCCATCAGGTTTGCCCATTCTTAGAAGAAGTTCCCTGGCTGCAGTGCGCATTATGCCGCTAACACTTTCTCTATACTGCTGGAGATCTTTATTGTATTATACAGTTTTGAGGATTGGTCGAAAATTAAGGCTCACAGTATGCGAATCCAGCTTGCTGAGTTAAAGGCATTACGAATGTCCAACGTAACCACCGCGCAATACCGCCTTAATTGCGTCGTCTGGTGTTTGGACACGACCTCTTTCTGTTCAACAACACTCAGTAGGCGGTTGTACACAATCCTCTCCAGAACCTTTCCCGCTGGGACCAGTACGCAGATTGGCCTGTATCCCAAGGGTTCCTCTTTTGACTTTTCCCCTTTCGGTAGAAAGATTAGTCCCTGTCTATACTGCGTCCTGTAGGCATCTGGAATATGTCTTGGCGAAGACTTTTGGTTTCGTTGCCATGGCACACCGTCTGATCCTGTTGCCTTTCTGTCACCAATTGTTTACTTGCCACCACAACAATGTGTGTGTGTAAGCCTAAAAATTCATAAATCCCAAAAACTTCAAAAACTTGTAAAATTTGCATCGGACAGGCAGGCAACCAACAAACACAAAAACGCATGAATGCTTTTATCCATATACAAAATTACGATAGTATGCGTTCATGGCAAGTCCAAAAAGATTTAATGCACACATTAAACACACACCCTTACCAACAATAACGAACTAACATGCAAGAATTTCGACTTTTCAAACCTTTTGATTATTTCATGTTATTCGTCCCTTCAAAAGGAAAGAAATGCGTTTGAAGTTTAAGTAAAAAATATAATTTGCGTGCATTGATGCTTGTACGGACACATACACTCACGTACATTTAAACGATCTCTAAACATAATGAGAGATCATTGAGAGCACTGAGAGCAAGCCAAGCCTACTACAACTACAACTATAGGAAACTACAGTTGGAGCGAGATAAAAAAATAAAAAGAGCGATGCCGTTTAACCACACAAATCACATGTATTTCTTACTCTCTCGAGTTTTTATACCCTGAACCCATTAAAACTGGGTATAAGGGTATATTGTATTTGTGCAAAATCCAAATGTATGTAACAGGCAGAAGGAAGCATCTCCGACCCCATAAAGTATATATATTCTTGATCAGCACCAATAGCCGAGTCGATCTAGCCATGTCCGTCTGTCTGTCCGTCCGTCCGTCCGTATGTATGAACGCAAGGATCTCAGAACTTATAAGAGCTAGTGTCTTAAAATTTTAGATGTAGATGCTCCTAGTTATCGCACAGATCGAGTTTGTTTCCGATAACCGATAACGAAACCCGTTTCCAAGCAATCGATAAAAATCTATATCGATATCCTGTTTTTTTGGCAATTTTGGTTAATAAAAAGAGCTTGAGTCACCAAACTTGACATAGCTTTTAAAATAAAATATATATATATGCATTTGATGTTGGAAGAAAAGGGTTCAGGGTATCCACTAGTCGGGAGCTCCCGACTAGAACCTCTTACTTGTTTTATGTTGTATGGTTAGTGGTATAACCTAGAGTACATTAAATCGTTATCTGACCGGATAGTAGCGAAAGTATTTAATTATAAGTGGCTATATTTGCCTTATACATTTGGTTAGCCATTTTACCAAAATAATTTCTGTGACGGAAACATGCGAGACATTGAAATATTCTTTTTATTTATTTACTGTCGACACGAATGTAAGTCTGGGTAATAAATACATAAGAATGGAAAATTAAAAACCGAAAGGCTTATCAGAATGCAAACTTTTCTAATATTTTTACGGACACGATGGAGATATTTTATTCGCCCTTCTGGCCAGCTATGCCTCATTTCACAGCTTTGTCAGGGACCGTATTCGAGTCTGCAGCTGGCGCAGATCTGTGCATTCAATACGAAAATTGATTAAAAAGTTGAAGTCTGGTGTAAGTTAGGTTTGGGGCGGAGCGAGAGAGCAATAAAGCTTTGTCCCTCGCTCTGGGAGCGAATTCGCATCGCTTCGTCGCCGTAACTCAATTTAGCCTTACGAAGTTTATAGTTGTCAGTTGTCGAATTATACAAAACCGATCAGCACCAAGCGGACAAATTTCGATTTCTTTTAAAGCCACCAACAAATATTCGTTTATAATTATATAAAACCATGGCGTTCCTGAGTGGACTCTGCTAAAAGATCATTTTTCATTTAAAATAAATTCAAGGGGTTAATGTTGTGGATCGCGATTCAATTAATTTGATCAGTAAAATAAAATCGCGTCGGCCGGGAATAACCAATAAAATCAATCTATCCTTCTGCCATTGTTGGAACAGCAGACACTGTGCTAAAAATTGAAAGCCTAACTCAATTAGCTTGGTTGCGTTAATGAAGCCGACGCTTTCAATTCTTGGCAGTTTCAAAGTCATTTTATAAGCTTTTTGAGAACATTTATTTTATAAGTGCCACGGTCAAGGCCGGGCTATACCCGCTAGTTTATATATATTTGTGCGATCTGTAGTGCTTCTGTGAATGTTAATAAGTTATCAAAAATGAATCGTCGCCTTTATTGGCTTCATTTGCAATCAATGTAACTTACATATTTGCTCGAAACCAAGCGTTTGTACATAAGTGCAGTACACGAATGCATACACATACAGCAAGTCAGCTGCAGTCCGCTCATTTTCGTTACGCTTTGTGCTATGCGGTAGCTGTGCAATTGTTGTTTAATGAAGAAACGCTCGCTTTCTACTCTTCATTGATCAGGCATATCAGTTTTTTGAAGTCATTTGATATAGTGCCTATAAATAGAAAATTCGATTTGTCTCACATATAGATACAGTGTTAAAATATCAGACCTAGTAAGAAACTTTTGACCCTGATGATGACTATCATGCATAGCTTGAAGAGCTTTCTATAACGACAAAATCTTGTTTAAAATCCGTTATAAGGGATTTAAGTCCAGCAGCGATTCCACGAATACATCTTCCGTACTTCCCAAGTTTAGTCGAAAGTACTCAGAATTCAAGAGTTCTATTAGTAGAGCACTAGTCACTGTTACAATTATTTGAAAGTATTAGACAGACTTAAGAAATGAAAATATATTCAATGAAAATATATCGGCTTTCTTTAGCCTGGCAAAAATAACTCAACCTTTTGCTGCATTATTGAAACGTATGATTGATGATTTCTCAATCCATGGCTCGCTCCTTTCAATAGGTGACGACAAAAAGATGGTGTGTTAATTTTCCACTGCAGCTGTCTCCGATATCTAGATGACGTCTATTGAGATAGCATCATCTATCGCTATCCTGCTTGCGTATTTTTTCTCTATTTCCCTCGCAAGTATATCCACTGGCGGCATGCCCGTCAGTACAGTAGCTGCCTCGTCCGACACCGTCCGTAATCCAGAGATAACGCGGAGTGCGCTGAGCCTGTAGGGGATTGCAAGCTTTCTTCTGGGGCATTTCTGGCTTAGTTCCGATTATGGCCATATCGGTGCTGCATACAGTAGAATGGAAGCTACAACTCTCGCGAGGAGACGACGTCTACCTGTCCTGGGCCGTCCTATGTTAGGTAGCATCCTCGAAATGGCCGCCTGCATTTAAGCTGCTTTCTGGCTTACATAATCTACGTGAGGTCAAAATCTAAGCCTTGTCGACCCCCATGATATGACCCCCAGATACTCGATGGAAGCCTTTTACTCGATACTAGCGCCACTTATCCAGCTGGCTACGTTCCTTAAGGCTGCCTTCGCTGCCGCTTATATTTCTTCTATTTCTTTGCCCACCACTACTACAGCTAGGTCATCTGAAAATCCTACGTAGCAGGGTGCTCCTATTATGCTTTTCCTCCTAGGCATAGATAAGTCGCACGTGTCCGAGATGTTCTAAATTATCTGCTGTGCCATGTGCTCTGCTGAGTCCGTGGTCCATGCCCACTGAGCATGGCGTATGGAGTCCTCGTCTAGGCAGCTGGAAATTTAGGGCCTGTTGTTTTGGGCTGCTGTTGTTTTCTTCCTCTCCCATGGATCTCGCAGTGTACCGTTTGATGGTCGCTGAATGTGAATTCATCGCGCACTTTCCACGTAGTCTTACCGAGATGCTGAGCAGGGTAAGGTCTATAAACCTCTGCCGGGCTTGCAATATGTCAGCTGCTTCCCATAATTTGCAAGGCCTACATCGATCGCTGCGAACCCCTCTTGCGTTGGTTTCCTTGCTTCCCCATTCCACAGCCCAAGCGTTATAGTCTCACGAATTTTTGAAAATGTCGCAAATAAAAGGAACTAAATAATGAAGCTACTACAGCTTGATTTAAACCACTAGAGCCGCGCAGGAGCTAATCGCTCAAATAGCCAGAGAGATACGAGCCGACGTGCCATTACTGAGCGAACATTAAACATCAATGTCTAAAAAGATCTGGGTCCAAAACACCGAACACGGTTCGGCTAGATGGAGGTGGGGAAACCCACCACTCCTAGTGAGCGACAGGAAAGCGGCCTTGGGATACGTAAGAGCCAAGATCGGCGGCGTCTATTGGTATAGCTGCATAATTTGCCATCATCCTGGCTACTGCATTCGCAGCTTTCGCCGCCTTTCCCCCGGCAAACTCCAGGTGGTGCCTGAACGTAAACCGATGGTCAAGTATCTGATGGCTGGCTTCGAGTGTATGGGACAGTGGTCGCCACATATTGTGGCTGTCTCACTACCTTGTGGCTGCTGACCAGTACTGCCTCTGTTTTGTGGGCAGTCATTTTTAAGCCGTTGGTCGTGAGCCAGTTCACCACATTGCTTAAAGCGGTGTTTGCTTTCTTCTCAACCGCAGGCAACCACCGATATGTCGTCCACAAAGCCAATAATGCGAGTGCCTGCAGGGATGTTCTAGCGGAGAACTGAGGTGTCACACAGAAGCACACGGTTGGAGAAATAGCCCGTAATCAGGCTTGTCAGGTACTCGGACAGATACTGGAGTAACTAAAGTGCGCGTATCCACCTAGCTGAGTTAAACCACCAGGGTCGTGATGAGGCAGAATTTTTTTGTACCATTCCGCCATTGGGTCCCCTCGATGCCCACCACATGGCTGATAGCTTGAGTAGTGCTGCGATTTTTCCGAAATCCGAATTGATGCTCAGATAGCCCTCGCCGAAATAGCTTTGTCCTATATGTAGACGGGTCCTCTGGTGGGCTGTCGCCTTTTGGGAGCAACATTAGTCTCTGGCGTTTCCACCTTGTCGGAAAGCGGCGACCCTTTATGATTCAGTGATTTTGTTGGAGTCCCGTAAGGTCCTGGGGCTTTATTTGGCTGTATCCGGGCCAGGGCCCGGAGCACCTCCTCTGCGTCCGTCCATTTTTCCGTCCAAGTTTCGGCGCACGTGGTGGCTATGTGCAGCGTTGGTTGCGAGGGGAAGAGCGTGGTGACGATTGCTCTTAGCTGGACCTCGCTTGTGGGCATTGTGCACATCCTGCACATTCTTCCCATGTCCAATTTGTAGGCTGGTGCAAAGGGTTGCGCGTCAGCTTCAGCGCATAAGCTCTTCCACGCGGCGTCCTTGCTGCGATTGATGGCTTTCTTAAGTGCGGCCCTCTTCGCTCTGTAAGCTTCCTGCATTTCCTGGCAATTGCTTCTCCTGTGTGCATTCTCTTCTAGCCGTCTCTATTTCTTGGTTCCACTAGTGAATAGGTCTACGCCCGCTTATACGTCTGCCCTTTTTAATCATGGCTGCATTGCATGCCTCCGTTCATGCCGTTCTAGCTATGTGACCCAGCCGGAAGTTGCATGATCTGGGCTAAGCGTATCTTGGCTCCATATGCCCTGCTGGTGGTATTGGTCCTTGTTCTGGTCGGCGAAGTGGCTTATTATCGCATGGTGGTCGCTGTGTGTATGCGTGTGTGCTGTGTGTGTATGTGTATCCAGGTCGCCGGGCATGGGCTGGCAAAGGTTAAGTCGATAATTGATCCTCTGCCTGCTTTGTTGTAAGTTTGCCTGTTAAGAGGCGACACGTTGAGGGCTGCAAACGCGTCCAGCAGGCGACGCCCACGTTGGCTTGTTTTGCTGCTTTCCCATTCGACTGCCCACATCCGTGATATTGTCCAGTATGTCGGCGAACTTGTTAATTCCTATGCTGGGTGCAATATAGCAGCTATATATATATTTTCCGCAACACTTAGCTCTAGTTTATCCTGTTGCTGCCTTCCTCTCAGTAAATTGCGCTGGTAGGATTCTTCAGGTCGAAGTTGCTGCACCACCGCCGTTGCTCTGGATCGAGATGCCATCAGCTTTGGGCTGGTATGGCTCACTGACAATGGCGAAGTCAGCGTTTGCGCGAGTAGGTCCTGGGCCGCTCTGCAGTGGTCTAAGTCAATCTTGACTAACTTAATTTTTGGTTTTTGCCTGAGACGCCTTGATAAGCCACGGGAAAGCCCTGCTAAGGCTACTGTGTACCGCACAGTCTCGTGCCTTGTGCAGATTTTGCATTTTGGCGTGCCCAAAATCCAGGCACTTGAAACATCTTCTTTGTTCTACTTTATGGCGTGTACGGCGTACCGTCAGCCAATGCCTGTTCGTTCGTTTGCTGGCTTCTTGGGTAGAAGCATGGTGACCGTCTGCGTTCCGCGAAATGCGTTCTTTAGCTTGGGTAAGGCTTCAGCAGGCAAACCCTCCTCCATTTTGGCGAAGACCGCTTCAAGCAAGTTGTCGCTAGTTGACTACTCGGGTATGTCACGTATCTCAATGAGGACTCTATCCGAGATCGTTTTGGCATCTGCAGAAATTCCGACGGCTTCCTGGACGGCCTTCGGTAGCTTTATTGTGGACTTGCCATCAGGTTTGCCCATTCTTAGAAGAAGTTCCCTGGCTGCAGAGCGCATTATGCCGCTAACACTTTCTCTATACTGCTGGAGATCTTTATTGTATTATACAGTTTTGAGGATTGGTCGAAAATTAAGGCTCACAGTATGCGAATCCAGCTTGCTGAGTTAAAGGCATTACGAATGTCCAACGTAACCACCGCGCAATACCGCCTTAATTGCGTCGTCTGGTGTTTGGACACGACCTCTTTCTGTTCAACAACACTCAGTAGGCGGTTGTACACAATCCTCTCCAGAACCTTTCCCGCTGGACCAGTACGCAGATTGGCCTGTATCCCAAGGGTTCCTCTTTTGACTTTTCCCTTTCGGTAGAAAGATTAGTCCCTGTCTATACTTCGTCCTGTAGGCATCTGGAATATGTCTTGGCGAAGACTTTTGGTTTCGTTGCCATGGCACACCGTCTGATTCTGTTGCCTTTCTGTCACCAATTGTTTACTTGCCACCACAACAATGTGTGTGTGTAAGCCTAAAAATTCATAAATCCCAAAAACTTCAAAAACTTGTAAAATTTGCATCGGACAGGCAGGCAACCAACAAACACAAAAACGCATGAATGCTTTTATCCATATACAAAATTACGATAGTATGCGTTCATGGCAAGTCCAAAAAGATTTAATGCACCCATTAAACACACACCCTTACCAACAATAACGAACTAACATGCAAGAATTTCGACGTTTCAAACCTTTTGATTATTTCATGTTATTCGTCCCTTCAAAAGGAAAGAAATGCGTTTGAAGTTTAAGTAAAAAATATAATTTGCGTGCATTGATGCTTGTACGGACACATACACTCACGTACATTTAAACGATCTCTAAACATAATGAGAGAGCATTGAGAGCACTGAGAGCAAGCCAAGCCTACTACAACTACAACTATAGGAAACTACAGTTGGAGCGAGATAAAAAAATAAAAAGAGCGATGCCGTTTAACCACACAAATCACATGTATTTCTTACTCTCTCGAGTTTTTATACCCTGAACCCATTAAAACTGGGTATAAGGGTATATTGTATTTGTGCAAAATCCAAATGTATGTAACAGGCAGAAGGAAGCATCTCCGACCCCATAAAGTATATATATTCTTGATCAGCACCAATAGCCGAGTCGATCTAGCCATGTCCGTCTGTCTGTCCGTCCGTCCGTCCGTATGTATGAACGCAAGGATCTCAGAACTTATAAGAGCTAGTGTCTTAAAATTTTAGATGTAGATGCTCCTAGTTCTCGCGCAGATCGAGTTTGTTTCCGATAACCGATAACTAAACCCGTTTCCAAGCAATCGATAAAAATCTATATCGATATCCTGTTTTTTTGGCAATTTTGGTTAATAAAAAGAGCTTGAGTCACCAAACTTGACATAGCTTTTAAAATAAAATATATATATATGCATTTGATGTTGGAAGAAAAGGGTTCAGGGTATCCACTAGTCGGGAGCTCCCGACTAGAACCTCTTACTTGTTTTATGTTGTATGGTTAGTGGTATAACCTAGAGTACATTAAATCGTTATCTGACCGGATAGTAGCGAAAGTATTTAATTATAAGTGGCTATATTTGCCTTATACAATTGGTTAGCCATTTTACCAAAATAATTTCTGTGACGGAAACATGCGAGACATTGAAATATTCTTTTTATTTATTTACTGTCGACACGAATGTAAGTCTGGGTAATAAATACATAAGAATGGAAAATTAAAAACCGAAAGGCTTATCAGAATGCAAACTTTTCTAATATTTTTACGGACACGATGGAGATATTTTATTCGCCCTTCTGGCCAGCTATGCCTCATTTCACAGCTTTGTCAGGGACCGTATTCGAGTCTGCAGCTGGCGCAGATCTGTGCATTCAATACGAAAATTGATTAAAAAGTTGAAGTCTGGTGTAAGTTAGGTTTGGGGCGGAGCGAGAGAGCAATAAAGCTTTGTCCCTCGCTCTGGGAGCGAATTCGCATCGCTTCGTCGCCGTAACTCAATTTAGCCTTACGAAGTTTATAGTTGTCAGTTGTCGAATTATACAAAACCGATCAGCACCAAGCGGACAAATTTCGATTTCTTTTAAAGCCACCAACAAATATTCGTTTATAATTATATAAAACCATTAAGTTGTTCATGGCGTTCCTGAGTGGACTCTGCTAAAAGATCATTTTTCATTTAAAATAAATTCAAGGGGTTAATGTTGTGGATCGCGATTCAATTAATTTGATCAGTAAAATAAAATCGCGTCGGCCGGGAATAACCAATAAAATCAATCTATCCTTCTGCCATTGTTGGAACAGCAGACACTGTGCTAAAAATTGAAAGCCTAACTCAATTAGCTTGGTTGCGTTAATGAAGCCGACGCTTTCAATTCTTGGCAGTTTCAAAGTTATTTTATAAGCTTTTTGAGAACATTTATTTTATAAGTGCCACGGTCAAGGCCGGGCTATACCCGCTAGTTTATATATATTTGTGCGATCTGTAGTGCTTCTGTGAATGTTAATAAGTTATCAAAAATGAATCGTCGCCTTTATTGGCTTCATTTGCAATCAATGTAACTTACATATTTGCTCGAAACCAAGCGTTTGTACATAAGTGCAGTACACGAATGCATACACATACAGCAAGTCAGCTGCAGTCCGCTCATTTTCGTTACGCTTTGTGCTATGCGGTAGCTGTGCAATTGTTGTTTAATGAAGAAACGCTCGCTTTCTACTCTTCATTGATCAGGCATATCAGTTTTTTGAAGTCATTTGATATAGTGCCTATAAATAGAAAATTCGATTTGTCTCACATATAGATACAGTGTTAAAATATCAGACCTAGTAAGAAACTTTTGACCCTGATGATGACTATCATGCATAGCTTGAAGAGCTTTCTATAACGACAAAATCTTGTTTAAAATCCGTTATAAGGGATTTAAGTCCAGCAGCGATTCCACGAATACATCTTCCGTACTTCCCAAGTTTAGTCGAAAGTACTCAGAATTCAAGAGTTCTATTAGTAGAGCACTAGTCACTGTTACAATTATTTGAAAGTATTAGACAGACTTAAGAAATGAAAATATATTCAATGAAAATATATCGGCTTTCTTTAGCCTGGCAAAAATAACTCAACCTTTTGCTGCACTATTGAAACGTATGATTGATGATTTCTCAATCCATGGCTCGCTCCTTTCAATAGGTGACGACAAAAAGATGGTGTGTTAATTTTCCACTGCAGCTGTCTCCGATATCTAGATGACGTCTATTGAGATAGCATCATCTATCGCTATCCTGCTTGCGTATTTTTTCTCTATTTCCCTCGCAAGTATATCCACTGGCGGCATGCCCGTCAGTACAGTAGCTGCCTCGTCCGACACCGTCCGTAATCCAGAGATAACGCGGAGTGCGCTGAGCCTGTAGGGGATTGCAAGCTTTCTTCTGGGGCATTTCTGGCTTAGTTCCGATTATGGCCATATCGGTGCTGCATACAGTAGAATGGAAGCTACAACTCTCGCGAGGAGACGACGTCTACCTGTCCTGGGCCGTCCTATGTTAGGTAGCATCCTCGAAATGGCCGCCTGCATTTAAGCTGCTTTCTGGCTTACATAATCTACGTGAGGTCAAAATCTAAGCCTTGTCGACCCCCATGATATGACCCCCAGATACTCGATGGAAGCCTTTTACTCGATACTAGCGCCACTTATCCAGCTGGCTACGTTCCTTAAGGCTGCCTTCGCTGCCGCTTATATTTCTTCTATTTCTTTGCCCACCACTACTACAGCTAGGTCATCTGAAAATCCTACGTAGCAGGGTGCTCCTATTATGCTTTTCCTCCTAGGCATAGATAAGTCGCACGTGTCCGAGATGTTCTAAATTATCTGCTGTGCCATGTGCTCTGCTGAGTCCGTGGTCCATGCCCACTGAGCATGGCGTATGGAGTCCTCGTCTAGGCAGCTGGAAATTTAGGGCCTGTTGTTTTGGGCTGCTGTTGTTTTCTTCCTCTCCCATGGATCTCGCAGTGTACCGTTTGATGGTCGCTGAATGTGAATTCATCGCGCACTTTCCACGTAGTCTTACCGAGATGCTGAGCAGGGTAAGGTCTATAAACCTCTGCCGGGCTTGCAATATGTCAGCTGCTTCTCATAATTTGCAAGGCCTACATCGATCGCTGCGAACCCCTCTTGCGTTGGTTTCCTTGCTTCCCCATTCCACAGCCCAAGCGTTATAGTCTCACGAATTTTTGAAAATGTCGCAAATAAAAGGAACTAAATAATGAAGCTACTACAGCTTGATTTAAACCACTAGAGCCGCGCAGGAGCTAATCGCTCAAATAGCCAGAGAGATACGAGCCGACGTGCCATTACTGAGCGAACATTAAACATCAATGTCTAAAAAGATCTGGGTCCAAAACACCGAACACGGTTCGGCTAGATGGAGGTGGGGAAACCCACCACTCCTAGTGAGCGACAGGAAAGCGGCCTTGGGATACGTAAGAGCCAAGATCGGCGGCGTCTATTGGTATAGCTGCATAATTTGCCATCATCCTGGCTACTGCATTCGCAGCTTTCGCCACCTTTCCCCCGGCAAACTCCAGGTGGTGCCTGAACGTAAACCGATGGTCAAGTATCTGATGGCTGGCTTCGAGTGTATGGGACAGTGGTCGCCACATATTGTGGCTGTCTCACTACCTTATGGCTGCTGACCAGTACTGCCTCTGTTTTGTGGGCAGTCATTTTTAAGCCGTTGGTCGTGAGCCAGTTCACCACATTGCTTAAAGCGGTGTTTGCTTTCTTCTCAACCGCAGGCAACCACCGATATGTCGTCCACAAAGCCAATAATGCGAGTGCCTGCAGGGATGTTCTAGCGGAGAACTGAGGTGTCACACAGAAGCACACGGTTGGAGAAATAGCCCGTAATCAGGCTTGTCAGGTACTCGGACAGATACTGGAGTAACTAAAGTGCGCGTATCCACCTAGCTGAGTTAAACCACCAGGGTCGTGATGAGGCAGAATTTTTTTGTACCATTCCGCCATTGGGTCCCCTCGATGCCCACCACATGGCTGATAGCTTGAGTAGTGCTGCGATTTTTCCGAAATCCGAATTGATGCTCAGATAGCCCTCGCCGAAATAGCTTTGTCCTATATGTAGACGGGTCCTCTGGTGGGCTGTCGCCTTTTGGGAGCAACATTAGTCTCTGGCGTTTCCACCTTGTCGGAAAGCGGCGACCCTTTATGATTCAGTGATTTTGTTGGAGTCCCGTAAGGTCCTGGGGCTTTATTTGGCTGTATCCGGGCCAGGGCCCGGAGCACCTCCTCTGCGTCCGTCCATTTTTCCGTCCAAGTTTCGGCGCACGTGGTGGCTATGTGCAGCGTTGGTTGCGAGGGGAAGAGCGTGGTGACGATTGCTCTTAGCTGGACCTCGCTTGTGGGCATTGTGCACATCCTGCACATTCTTCCCATGTCCAATTTGTAGGCTGGTGCAAAGGGTTGCGCGTCAGCTTCAGCGCATAAGCTCTTCCACGCGGCGTCCTTGCTGCGATTGATGGCTTTCTTAAGTGCGGCCCTCTTCGCTCTGTAAGCTTCCTGCATTTCCTGGCAATTGCTTCTCCTGTGTGCATTCTCTTCTAGCCGTCTCTATTTCTTGGTTCCACTAGTGAATAGGTCTACGCCCGCTTATACGTCTGCCCTTTTTAATCATGGCTGCATTGCATGCCTCCGTTCATGCCGTTCTAGCTATGTGACCCAGCCGGAAGTTGCATGATCTGGGCTAAGCGTATCTTGGCTCCATATGCCCTGCTGGTGGTATTGGTCCTTGTTCTGGTCGGCGAAGTGGCTTATTATCGCATGGTGGTCGCTGTGTGTATGCGTGTGTGCTGTGTGTGTATGTGTATCCAGGTCACCGGGCATGGGCTGGCAAAGGTTAATTCGATAATTGATCCTCTGCCTGCTTTGTTGTAAGTTTGCCTGTTAAGAGGCGACACGTTGAGGGCTGCAAACGCGTCCAGCAGGCGACGCCCACGTTGGCTTGTTTTGCTGCTTTCCCATTCGACTGCCCACATCCGTGATATTGTCCAGTATGTCGGCGAACTTGTTAATTCCTATGCTGGGTGCAATATAGCAGCTATATATATATTTTCCGCAACACTTAGCTCTAGTTTATCCTGTTGCTGCCTTCCTCTCAGTAAATTGCGCTGGTAGGATTCTTCAGGTCGAAGTTGCTGCACCACCGCCGTTGCTCTGGATCGAGATGCCATCAGCTTTGGGCTGGTATGGCTCACTGACAATGGCGAAGTCAGCGTTTGCGCGAGTAGGTCCTGGGCCGCTCTGCAGTGGTCTAAGTCAATCTTGACTAACTTAATTTTTGGTTTTTGCCTGAGACGCCTTGATAAGCCACGGGAAAGCCCTGCTAAGGCTACTGTGTACCGCACAGTCTCGTGCCTTGTGCAGATTTTGCATTTTGGCGTGCCCAAAATCCAGGCACTTGAAACATCTTCTTTGTTCTACTTTATGGCGTGTACGGCGTACCGTCAGCCAATGCCTGTTCGTTCGTTTGCTGGCTTCTTGGGTAGAAGCATGGTGACCGTCTGCGTTCCGCGAAATGCGTTCTTTAGCTTGGGTAAGGCTTCAGCAGGCAAACCCTCCTCCATTTTGGCGAAGACCGCTTCAAGCAAGTTGTCGCTAGTTGACTACTCGGGTATGTCACGTATCTCAATGAGGACTCTATCCGAGATCGTTTTGGCATCTGCAGAAATTCCGACGGCTTCCTGGACGGCCTTCGGTAGCTTTATTGTGGACTTGCCATCAGGTTTGCCCATTCTTAGAAGAAGTTCCCTGGCTGCAGTGCGCATTATGCCGCTAACACTTTCTCTATACTGCTGGAGATCTTTATTGTATTATACAGTTTTGAGGATTGGTCGAAAATTAAGGCTCACAGTATGCGAATCCAGCTTGCTGAGTTAAAGGCATTACGAATGTCCAACGTAACCACCGCGCAATACCGCCTTAATTGCGTCGTCTGGTGTTTGGACACGACCCCTTTCTGTTCAACAACACTCAGTAGGCGGTTGTACACAATCCTCTCCAGAACCTTTCCCGCTGGACCAGTACGCAGATTGGCCTGTATCCCAAGGGTTCCTCTTTTGACTTTTCCCCTTTCGGTAGAAAGATTAGTCCCTGTCTATACTGCGTCCTGTAGGCATCTGGAATATGTCTTGGCGAAGACTTTTGGTTTCGTTGCCATGGCACACCGTCTGATTCTGTTGCCTTTCTGTCACCAATTGTTTACTTGCCACCACAACAATGTGTGTGTGTAAGCCTAAAAATTCATAAATCCCAAAAACTTCAAAAACTTGTAAAATTTGCATCGGACAGGCAGGCAACCAACAAACACAAAAACGCATGAATGCTTTTATCCATATACAAAATTACGATAGTATGCGTTCATGGCAAGTCCAAAAAGATTTAATGCACCCATTAAACACACACCCTTACCAACAATAACGAACTAACATGCAAGAATTTCGACGTTTCAAACCTTTTGATTATTTCATGTTATTCGTCCCTTCAAAAGGAAAGAAATGCGTTTGAAGTTTAAGTAAAATATATAATTTGCGTGCATTGATGCTTGTACGGACACATACACTTACGTACATTTAAACGATCTCTAAACATAATGAGAGAGCATTGAGAGCACTGAGAGCAAGCCAAGCCTACTACAACTACAACTATAGGAAACTACAGTTGGAGCGAGATAAAAAATAAAAAGAGCGATGCCGTTTAACCACACAAATCACATGTATTTCTTACTCTCTCGAGTTTTTATACCCTGAACCCATTAAAACTGGGTATAAGGGTATATTGTATTTGTGCAAAATCCAAATGTATGTAACAGGCAGAAGGAAGCATCTCCGACCCCATAAAGTATATATATTCTTGATCAGCACCAATAGCCGAGTCGATCTAGCCATGTCCGTCTGTCTGTCCGTCCGTCCGTCCGTATGTATGAACGCAAGGATCTCAGAACTTATAAGAGCTAGTGTCTTAAAATTTTAGATGTAGATGCTCCTAGTTCTCGCGCAGATCGAGTTTGTTTCCGATAACCGATAACTAAACCCGTTTCCAAGCAATCGATAAAAATCTATATCGATATCCTGTTTTTTTGGCAATTTTGGTTAATAAAAAGAGCTTGAGTCACCAAACTTGACATAGCTTTTAAAATAAAATATATATATATGCATTTGATGTTGGAAGAAAAGGGTTCAGGGTATCCACTAGTCGGGAGCTCCCGACTAGAACCTCTTACTTGTTTTATGTTGTATGGTTAGTGGTATAACCTAGAGTACATTAAATCGTTATCTGACCGGATAGTAGCGACAGTATTTAATTATAAGTGGCTATATTTGCCTTATACATTTGGTTAGCCATTTTACCAAAATAATTTCTGTGACGGAAACATGCGAGACATTGAAATATTCTTTTTATTTATTTACTGTCGACACGAATGTAAGTCTGGGTAATAAATACATAAGAATGGAAAATTAAAAACCGAAAGGCTTATCAGAATGCAAACTTTTCTAATATTTTTACGGACACGATGGAGATATTTTATTCGCCCTTCTGGCCAGCTATGCCTCATTTCACAGCTTTGTCAGGGACCGTATTCGAGTCTGCAGCTGGCGCAGATCTGTGCATTCAATACGAAAATTGATTAAAAAGTTGAAGTCTGGTGTAAGTTAGGTTTGGGGCGGAGCGAGAGAGCAATAAAGCTTTGTCCCTCGCTCTGGGAGCGAATTCGCATCGCTTCGTCGCCGTAACTCAATTTAGCCTTACGAAGTTTATAGTTGTCAGTTGTCGAATTATACAAAACCGATCAGCACCAAGCGGACAAATTTCGATTTCTTTTAAAGCCACCAACAAATATTCGTTTATAATTATATAAAACCATTAAGTTGTTCATGGCGTTCCTGAGTGGACTCTGCTAAAAGATCATTTTTCATTTAAAATAAATTCAAGGGGTTAATGTTGTGGATCGCGATTCAATTAATTTGATCAGTAAAATAAAATCGCGTCGGCCGGGAATAACCAATAAAATCAATCTATCCTTCTGCCATTGTTGGAACAGCAGACACTGTGCTAAAAATTGAAAGCCTAACTCAATTAGCTTGGTTGCGTTAATGAAGCCGACGCTTTCAATTCTTGGCAGTTTCAAAGTCATTTTATAAGCTTTTTGAGAACATTTATTTTATAAGTGCCACGGTCAAGGCCGGGCTATACCCGCTAGTTTATATATATTTGTGCGATCTGTAGTGCTTCTGTGAATGTTAATAAGTTATCAAAAATGAATCGTCGCCTTTATTGGCTTCATTTGCAATCAATGTAACTTACATATTTGCTCGAAACCAAGCGTTTGTACATAAGTGCAGTACACGAATGCATACACATACAGCAAGTCAGCTGCAGTCCGCTCATTTTCGTTACGCTTTGTGCTATGCGGTAGCTGTGCAATTGTTGTTTAATGAAGAAACGCTCGCTTTCTACTCTTCATTGATCAGGCATATCAGTTTTTTGAAGTCATTTGATATAGTGCCTATAAATAGAAAATTCGATTTGTCTCACATATAGATACAGTGTTAAAATATCAGACCTAGTAAGAAACTTTTGACCCTGATGATGACTATCATGCATAGCTTGAAGAGCTTTCTATAACGACAAAATCTTGTTTAAAATCCGTTATAAGGGATTTAAGTCCAGCAGCGATTCCACGAATACATCTTCCGTACTTCCCAAGTTTAGTCGAAAGTACTCAGAATTCAAGAGTTCTATTAGTAGAGCACTAGTCACTGTTACAATTATTTGAAAGTATTAGACAGACTTAAGAAATGAAAATATATTCAATGAAAATATATCGGCTTTCTTTAGCCTGGCAAAAATAACTCAACCTTTTGCTGCATTATTGAAACGTATGATTGATGATTTCTCAATCCATGGCTCGCTCCTTTCAATAGGTGACGACAAAAAGATGGTGTGTTAATTTTCCACTGCAGCTGTCTCCGATATCTAGATGACGTCTATTGAGATAGCATCATCTATCGCTATCCTGCTTGCGTATTTTTTCTCTATTTCCCTCGCAAGTATATCCACTGGCGGCATGCCCGTCAGTACAGTAGCTGCCTCGTCCGACACCGTCCGTAATCCAGAGATAACGCGGAGTGCGCTGAGCCTGTAGGGGATTGCAAGCTTTCTTCTGGGGCATTTCTGGCTTAGTTCCGATTATGGCCATATCGGTGCTGCATACAGTAGAATGGAAGCTACAACTCTCGCGAGGAGACGACGTCTACCTGTCCTGGGCCGTCCTATGTTAGGTAGCATCCTCGAAATGGCCGCCTGCATTTAAGCTGCTTTCTGGCTTACATAATCTACGTGAGGTCAAAATCTAAGCCTTGTCGACCCCCATGATATGACCCCCAGATACTCGATGGAAGCCTTTTACTCGATACTAGCGCCACTTATCCAGCTGGCTACGTTCCTTAAGGCTGCCTTCGCTGCCGCTTATATTTCTTCTATTTCTTTGCCCACCACTACTACAGCTAGGTCATCTGAAAATCCTACGTAGCAGGGTGCTCCTATTATCCTTTTCCTCCTAGGCATAGATAAGTCGCACGTGTCCGAGATGTTCTAAATTATCTGCTGTGCCATGTGCTCTGCTGAGTCCGTGGTCCATGCCCACTGAGCATGGCGTATGGAGTCCTCGTCTAGGCAGCTGGAAATTTAGGGCCTGTTGTTTTGGGCTGCTGTTGTTTTCTTCCTCTCCCATGGATCTCGCAGTGTACCGTTTGATGGTCGCTGAATGTGAATTCATCGCGCACTTTCCACGTAGTCTTACCGAGATGCTGAGCAGGGTAAGGTCTATAAACCTCTGCCGGGCTTGCAATATGTCAGCTGCTTCCCATAATTTGCAAGGCCTACATCGATCGCTGCGAACCCCTCTTGCGTTGGTTTCCTTGCTTCCCCATTCCACAGCCCAAGCGTTATAGTCTCACGAATTTTTGAAAATGTCGCAAATAAAAGGAACTAAATAATGAAGCTACTACAGCTTGATTTAAACCACTAGAGCCGCGCAGGAGCTAATCGCTCAAATAGCCAGAGAGATACGAGCCGACGTGCCATTACTGAGCGAACATTAAACATCAATGTCTAAAAAGATCTGGGTCCAAAACACCGAACACGGTTCGGCTAGATGGAGGTGGGGAAACCCACCACTCCTAGTGAGCGACAGGAAAGCGGCCTTGGGATACGTAAGAGCCAAGATCGGCGGCATCTATTAGTATAGCTGCATAATTTGCCATCATCCTGGCTACTGCATTCGCGGCTTTCGCCGCCTTTCCCCCGACGAACTCCAGGTGGTGCCTGAACGTAAACCGATGGTCAAGTATCTGATGGCTGGCTTCGAGTGTATGGGACAGTGGTCGCCACATATTGTGGCTGTCTCCACTACCTTATGGCGGCTGACCAGTACTGCCTCTGTTTTGTGGGCAGTCATTTTTAAGCCGTTGGTCGTGAGCCAGTTCACCACATTGCTGAAAGCGGTGTTTGCTTTCTTCTCAACCGCAGGCAGCTCCTTGCTGACCGTAACCACCGATATGTCGTCCGCAAAGCCAATAATGCGAGTGCCTGCAGGGATGTTCTAGCGGAGAACTGAGGTGTCACACAGAAGCACACGGTTGGAGAAATAGCCCGTAATCAGGCGTGTCAGGTACTCGGACAGATACTGGAGTAACTAAAGTGCGCGTATCCACCTAGCTGAGTTAAACCACCAGGGTCGTGATGAGGCAGAATTTTTTTGTACCATTCCGCCATTGGGTCCCCTCGATGCCCACCACATGGCTGATATCTTGAGTAGTGCTGCGATTTTTCCGAAATCCGAATTGATGCTCAGATAGCCCTCGCCGAAATAGCTTTGTCCTATATGTAGACGGGTCCTCTGGTGGGCTGTCGCCTTTTGGGAGCAACATTAGTCTCTGGCGTTTCCACCTTGTCGGAAAGCGGCGACCCTTTATGATTCAGTGATTTTGTTGGAGTCCCGTAAGGTCCTGGGGCTTTATTTGGCTGTATCCGGGCCAGGGCCCGGAGCACCTCCTCTGCGTCCGTCCAAGTTTCGGCGCACGTGGTGGCTATGTGCAGCGTTGGTTGCGAGGGGAAGAGCGTAGTGACGATTGCTCTTAGCCGGACCTCGCTTGTGGGCATTGTGCACATCCTGCACATTCTTCCCATGTCCAATTTGTAGGCTGGTGCAAAGGGTTGCGCGTCAGCTTCAGCGCATAAGCTCTTCCACGCGGCGTCCTTGCTGCGATTGATGGCCTTCTTAAGGGCGGCCCTATTCGTCCTGTAGACTTCCTGCATTTCCTGGCAATTGCTTCTCTTGTGTGCCCGCTGGTAGCGATTTCTGGCTTTATTGCACTCTCTTCTGGCCGTCTCTATTTCTTGGTTCCACTAGTGAATAGGTCTACGCCCGCTTATACGTCTGCCCTTTTGAATCATGGCTGTATTGCATGCCTCCGTTCATGCCGTTCTAGCTATGTGACCCAGCCGGAAGTTGCATGATCTGGGCTAAGCGTATCTTGGCTCCATATGCCCTGCTGGTGGTATTGGTCCTTGTTCTGGTCGGCGAAGTGGCTTATTATCGCATGGTGGTCGCTGTGTGTGTATGCGTGTGTACTGTGTGTGTATGTGTATCCAGGTCGCCGGGCATGGGCTGGCAAAGGTTAAGTCGATAATTGATCCTCTGCCTGCTTTGTTGTAAGTTTGCCTGTTAAGAGGCGACACATTGAGGGCTGCAAACGCGTCCAGCAGGCGACGCCCACGTTGGCTTGCTTTGCTGCTTTCCCTACTACCCACATCCGTGATATTGTCCAGTATGTCGGCGAACTTGTTAATTCCTATGCTGGGTGCAATATAGCAGCTATATATATATATCTATATATCTAGTTTATCCTGCTGCTGCCTTCCTCTCAGTAAATTGCGCTGGTAGGATTCTTCAGGTCGAAGTTGCTGCACCACCGCCGTTGCTCTGGATCGAGATGCCATCAGCTTTGGGCTGGTATGGCTCACTGACAATGGCGAAGTCAGCGTTTGCGCGAGTAGGTCCTGGGCCGCTCTGCAGTGGTCTAAGTCAATCTTGACTAACTTAATTCTTGGTTGTTGCCTGAGACGCCTTGATAAGCCACGGGAAGGCCCTGCTAAGGCTGCTGTGTGCCGTGTTCGCAGTCTCGTGCCTTGTGCAGATTTTGCATTTTGGCTTACATGTGCAGTCCTTCGATGCGTAGTTGGCTTCTCCTCCGTTGAAGCACAGTTTTGACGCGACGTGCTTACTTCGGCATCGTGCGGCCATTTTGGCGTGTACGGCGTACCGCCAGCCAATGCGTATCTTCGCTGCCTCCAGGAGTTCGTTTGCTGGCTTCTTGGGTAGAAGCATGGTTTCCGTCTGCGTTCCGCGAAATGCGTTTTTTAGCTTGGGTAAGGCTTCAGCAGGCAATCCCTCCTCCATTTTGGCGAAGACCGCTTCAAGCAAGTTGTCGCTAGTTGACTACTCGGGTATGTCGCGTATCTCAATGAGGACTCTATCCGAGATCGTTTTGGCATCTGCAGAAATTCCGACGGCTTCCTGGACGGCCTTCGGTAGCTTTGTTGTGGACTTGCCATCAGGTTTACCCATTCTTAGAAGAAGTTCCTTGGCTGCAGCGCGCATTATGCCGCTAACACTCTCTCTATACTGCTGGAGATCTTTATTGTATTATACAGTTTTGAGGATTGGTCGAAAATTAAGTTGTTTTGTGAAAAACATTTTTGTTTATCAAGATATCTTGACCAAACTCGTTAACTATTTTCCCTGTGTTTCTTAGATACGGACTAACGTCTAAGACGTGTTGACTCCGTCAACACCTACGTATCTCCAATAATGATTTCCTTCCATCATGAACGTCAGTAGCCGCAGGTGGGGGCACAAATCCTACTATATTTCTGTACCTCGCACAGTAGTACAGCACGTGTTCCGGGTCTTCGTCCGTATTTGTGGAATTCGGGCACTCTGGAGTGTCATTGTGCCTAAATCTGTGAAGATACTTCCTGTATCCTATATGTTCAGTAAAAAACTATGTTAAGCCATCTTTCCTGTCGGGTCGCCATTGATGCTGCTCTCACTGATCTTCGGATGACGTCCATTGAGACAGCATCATCCATATCTATCCTGCTTGCGTACGTCTGCTTGCCCTGGGCCCTCCTCCATTTTGGCTGCTTTTTGGCCAACATTATCTACGTGAGGTCGAATGCTAAGCCTGTTGTCTAACATGACCCCCAGATACTTGATGACCTTTGACTCGATATAACGCTGTCTACCTGAAATCTAGCAAGCTTGACTATTTTACGGCTTGTGATAAGCACAGCCTCCGTTTTATGGCTTGCCAGCTCCAGGCCAGCGCCACTCATCCCGCCCGCCACCACTACTATTACCAGATCAGCTGCGAATCTATTGATTCTGCATCCCTGGGGCAATTGCATTCTGAGCACGTCCTCGACAGGAGTGGTTCCAAAAGCGACCCCTGTGGGATCCCTGCTTGACCATATAACTCCTAGCACTGTCATCTCATAACTCAATCCCCGATCGGACAAGGAGATACTGGATATTATACGGGAAAGGGAGAACGGTATTCCTATTCGGTCTAAGGCTCACAGTATGCGAATCCAGCTTGCTGTGTTAAAGGCATTACGAACGTCCAACGTAACCACCGCGCAATACTGCCTTAATTGCGTCGACTGGTGTTTGGGCAGGACCTCTTTTTGTTCAACAACACCCAGTAGGCGGTTGTACACGATCCTCTTCAGAACCTTTCCCGCTGGGACCAGTAGGCACATTGGCCTGTATCCCGAGGGTTCCTCTTTTGACTTGTCCCCTTTCGGTAGAAAGATTAGTCCCTGTCTATATTGCGTCCTGTAAGCATCTGGAATATGTCTTGGCGAAGACTTTTGGTTTCGTTGCCATGGCACACCGTCTGATCCTGTTGCCTTTCTGTCACCAATTGTTCACTTGCCACCACAACAATGTGTGTGTGTAAGCCTAAAAATTCATAAATCCCAAAAACTTCAAAAACTTGTAAAATTTGCATCGGACAGGCAGGCAACCAACAAACACAAAAACGCATGAATGCTTTTATCCATATACAAAATTACGATAGTGTGCGTTCATGGCAAGTCCAAAAAGATTTAATGCACCCATTAAACACACACCCTTACCAACAATAACGAACTAACATGCAAGAATTTCGACGTTTCAAACCTTTTGATTATTTCATGTTATTCGTCCCTTCAAAAGGAAAGAAATGCGTTTGAAGTTTAAGTAAAAAATATAATTTGCGTGCATTGATGCTTGTACGGACACATACACTCACGTACATTTAAACGATCTCTAAACATAATAAGAAGCATTGAGAGCACTGAGAGCAAGCCAAGCCTACTACAACTACAACTATAGGAAACTATAGTTGGAGCGAGATAAAAAAATAAAAAGAGCGATGCCGTTTAACCACACAAATCACATGTATTTCTTACTCTCTCGAGTTTTTATACCCTGAACCCATTAAAACTGGGTATAAGGGTATATTGTATTTGTGCAAAATCCAAATGTATGTAACAGGCAGAAGGAAGCATCTCCGACCCCATAAAGTATATATATTCTTGATCAGCACCAATAGCCGAGTCGATCTAGCCATGTCCGTCTGTCTGTCCGTCCGTCCGTCCGTATGTATGAACGCAAGGATCTCAGAACTTATAAGAGCTAGTGTCTTAAAATTTTAGATGTATATGCTCCTAGTTCTCGCGCAGATCGAGTTTGTTTCCGATAACCGATAACTAAACCCGTTTCCAAGCAATCGATAAAAATCTATATCGATATCCTGTTTTTTTTGGCAATTTTGGTTAATAAAAAGAACTTGAGTCACCAAACTTGACATAGCTTTTAAAATAAAATATATATATATGCATTTGATGTTGGAAGAAAAGGGTTCAGGGTATCCACTAGTCGGGAGCTCCCGACTAGAACCTCTTACTTGTTTTATGTTGTATGGTTAGTGGTATAACCTAGAGTACATTAAATCGTTATCTGACCGGATAGTAGCGACAGTATTTAATTATAAGTGGCTATATTTGCCTTATACATTTGGTTAGCCATTTTACCAAAATAATTTCTGTGACGGAAACATGCGAGACATTGAAATATTCTTTTTATTTATTTACTGTCGACACGAATGTAAGTCTGGGTAATAAATACATAAGAATGGAAAATTAAAAACCGAAAGGCTTATCAGAATGCAAACTTTTCTAATATTTTTACGGACACGATGGAGATATTTTATTCGCCCTTCTGGCCAGCTATGCCTCATTTCACAGCTTTGTCAGGGACCGTATTCGAGTCTGCAGCTGGCGCAGATCTGTGCATTCAATACGAAAATTGATTAAAAAGTTGAAGTCTGGTGTAAGTTAGGTTTGGGGCGGAGCGAGAGAGCAATAAAGCTTTGTCCCTCGCTCTGGGAGCGAATTCGCATCGCTTCGTCGCCGTAACTCAATTTAGCCTTACGAAGTTTATAGTTGTCAGTTGTCGAATTATACAAAACCGATCAGCACCAAGCGGACAAATTTCGATTTCTTTTAAAGCCACCAACAAATATTCGTTTATAATTATATAAAACCATTAAGTTGTTCATGGCGTTCCTGAGTGGACTCTGCTAAAAGATCATTTTTCATTTAAAATAAATTCAAGGGGTTAATGTTGTGGATCGCGATTCAATTAATTTGATCAGTAAAATAAAATCGCGTCGGCCGGGAATAACCAATAAAATCAATCTATCCTTGTGCCATTGTTGGAACAGCAGACACTGTGCTAAAAATTGAAAGCCTAACTCAATTAGCTTGGTTGCGTTAATGAAGCCGACGCTTTCAATTCTTGGCAGTTTCAAAGTCATTTTATAAGCTTTTTGAGAACATTTATTTTATAAGTGCCACGGTCAAGGCCGGGCTATACCCGCTAGTTTATATATATTTGTGCGATCTGTAGTGCTTCTGTGAATGTTAATAAGTTATCAAAAATGAATCGTCGCCTTTATTGGCTTCATTTGCAATCAATGTAACTTACATATTTGCTCGAAACCAAGCGTTTGTACATAAGTGCAGTACACGAATGCATACACATACAGCAAGTCAGCTGCAGTCCGCTCATTTTCGTTACGCTTTGTGCTATGCGGTAGCTGTGCAATTGTTGTTTAATGAAGAAACGCTCGCTTTCTACTCTTCATTGATCAGGCATATCAGTTTTTTGAAGTCATTTGATATAGTGCCTATAAATAGAAAATTCGATTTGTCTCACATATAGATACAGTGTTAAAATATCAGACCTAGTAAGAAACTTTTGACCCTGATGATGACTATCATGCATAGCTTGAAGAGCTTTCTATAACGACAAAATCTTGTTTAAAATCCGTTATAAGGGATTTAAGTCCAGCAGCGATTCCACGAATACATCTTCCGTACTTCCCAAGTTTAGTCGAAAGTACTCAGAATTCAAGAGTTCTATTAGTAGAGCACTAGTCACTGTTACAATTATTTGAAAGTATTAGACAGACTTAAGAAATGAAAATATATTCAATGAAAATATATCGGCTTTCTTTAGCCTGGCAAAAATAACTCAACCTTTTGCTGCATTATTGAAACGTATGATTGATGATTTCTCAATCCATGGCTCGCTCCTTTCAATAGGTGACGACAAAAAGATGGTGTGTTAATTTTCCACTGCAGCTGTCTCCGATATCTAGATGACGTCTATTGAGATAGCATCATCTATCGCTATCCTGCTTGCGTATTTTTTCTCTATTTCCCTCGCAAGTATATCCACTGGCGGCATGCCCGTCAGTACAGTAGCTGCCTCGTCCGACACCGTCCGTAATCCAGAGATAACGCGGAGTGCGCTGAGCCTGTAGGGGATTGCAAGCTTTCTTCTGGGGCATTTCTGGCTTAGTTCCGATTATGGCCATATCGGTGCTGCATACAGTAGAATGGAAGCTACAACTCTCGCGAGGAGACGACGTCTACCTGTCCTGGGCCGTCCTATGTTAGGTAGCATCCTCGAAATGGCCGCCTGCATTTAAGCTGCTTTCTGGCTTACATAATCTACGTGAGGTCAAAATCTAAGCCTTGTCGACCCCCATGATATGACCCCCAGATACTCGATGGAAGCCTTTTACTCGATACTAGCGCCACTTATCCAGCTGGCTACGTTCCTTAAGGCTGCCTTCGCTGCCGCTTATATTTCTTCTATTTCTTTGCCCACCACTACTACAGCTAGGTCATCTGAAAATCCTACGTAGCAGGGTGCTCCTATTATGCTTTTCCTCCTAGGCATAGATAAGTCGCACGTATCCGAGATGTTCTAAATTATCTGCTGTGCCATGTGCTCTGCTGAGTCCGTGGTCCATGCCCACTGAGCATGGCGTATGGAGTCCTCGTCTAGGCAGCTGGAAATTTAGGGCCTGTTGTTTTGGGCTGCTGTTGTTTTCTTCCTCTCCCATGGATCTCGCAGTGTACCGTTTGATGGTCGCTGAATGTGAATTCATCGCGCACTTTCCACGTAGTCTTACCGAGATGCTGAGCAGGGTAAGGTCTATAAACCTCTGCCGGGCTTGCAATATGTCAGCTGCTTCCCATAATTTGCAAGGCCTACATCGATCGCTGCGAACCCCTCTTGCGTTGGTTTCCTTGCTTCCCCATTCCACAGCCCAAGCGTTATAGTCTCACGAATTTTTGAAAATGTCGCAAATAAAAGGAACTAAATAATGAAGCTACTACAGCTTGATTTAAACCACTAGAGCCGCGCAGGAGCTAATCGCTCAAATAGCCAGAGAGATACGAGCCGACGTGCCATTACTGAGCGAACATTAAACATCAATGTCTAAAAAGATCTGGGTCCAAAACACCGAACACGGTTCGGCTAGATGGAGGTGGGGAAACCCACCACTCCTAGTGAGCGACAGGAAAGCGGCCTTGGGATACGTATGAGCCAAGATCGGCGGCATCTATTAGTATAGCTGCATAATTTGCCATCATCCTGGCTACTGCATTCGCGGCTTTCGCCGCCTTTCCCCCGACGAACTCCAGGTGGTGCTTGAACGTAAACCGATGGTGAAGTAGCTGATGGCTGGCTTCGAGTGTATGAGACAGTTGTCGACACATATTGTGGCTGTCTCCACTACCTTATGGCGGCTGACCAGTACTGCCTCTGTTTTGTGGGCAGTCATTTTTAAGCCGTTGGTCGTGAGCCAGTTCACCACATTGCTGAAAGCGGTGTTTGCTTTCTTCTCAACCGCAGGCAGCTCCTTGCTGACCGTAACCACCGATATGTCGTCCGCAAAGCCAATAATGCGAGTGCCTGCAGGGATGTTCTAGCGGAGAACTGAGGTGTCACACAGAAGCACACGGTTGGAGAAATAGCCCGTAATCAGGCGTGTCAGGTACTCGGACAGATACTGGAGTAACTAAAGTGCGCGTATCCACCTAGCTGAGTTAAACCACCAGGGTCGTGATGAGGCAGAATTTTTTTGTACCATTCCGCCATTGGGTCCCCTCGATGCCCACCACATGGCTGATAGCTTGAGTAGTGCTGCGATTTTTCCGAAATCCGAATTGATGCTCAGATAGCCCTCGCCGAAATAGCTTTGTCCTATATGTAGACGGGTCCTCTGGTGGGCTGTCGCCTTTTGGGAGCAACATTAGTCTCTGGCGTTTCCACCTTGTCGGAAAGCGGCGACCCTTTATGATTCAGTGATTTTGTTGGAGTCCCGTAAGGTCCTGGGGCTTTATTTGGCTGTATCCGGGCCAGGGCCCGGAGCACCTCCTCTGCGTCCGTCCATTTTTCCGTCCAAGTTTCGGCGCACGTGGTGGCTATGTGCAGCGTTGGTTGCGAGGGGAAGAGCGTAGTGACGATTGCTCTTAGCTGGACCTCGCTTGTGGGCATTGTGCACATCCTGCACATTCTTCCCATGTCCAATTTGTAGGCTGGTGCAAAGGGTTGCGCGTCAGCTTCAGCGCATAAGCTCTTCCACGCGGCGTCCTTGCTGCGATTGATGGCCTTCTTAAGGGCGGCCCTATTCGTCCTGTAGACTTCCTGCATTTCCTGGCAATTGCTTCTCTTGTGTGCCCGCTGGTAGCGATTTCTGGCTTTATTGCACTCTCTTCTGGCCGTCTCTATTTCTTGGTTCCACTAGTGAATAGGTCTACGCCCGCTTATACGTCTGCCCTTTTGAATCATGGCTGTATTGCATGCCTCCGTTCATGCCGTTCTAGCTATGTGACCCAGCCGGAAGTTGCATGATCTGGGCTAAGCGTATCTTGGCTCCACATGCCCTGCTGGTGGTATTGGTCCTTGTTCTGGTCGGCGAAGTGGCTTATTATCGCATGGTGGTCGCTGTGTGTGTATGCGTGTGTACTGTGTGTGTATGTGTATCCAGGTCGCCGGGCATGGGCTGGCAAAGGTTAAGTCGATAATTGATCCTCAGCCTGCTTTGTTGTAAGTTTGCCTGTTAAGAGGCGACACATTGAGGGCTGCAAACGCGTCCAGCAGGCGACGCCCACGTTGGCTTGTTTTGCTGCTTTCCCTACTACCCACATCCGTGATATTGTCCAGTATGTCGGCGAACTTGTTAATTCCTATGCTGGGTGCAATATAGCAGCTATATATATATATTTTCCGCAACACTTAGCTCTAGTTTATCCTGCTGCTGCCTTCCTCTCAGTAAATTGCGCTGGTAGGATTCTTCAGGTCGAAGTTGCTGCACCACCGCCGTTGCTCTGGATCGAGATGCCATCAGCTTTGGGCTGGTATGGCTCACTGACAATGGCGAAGTCAGCGTTTGCGCGAGTAGGTCCTGGGCCGCTCTGCAGTGGTCTAAGTCAATCTTGACTAACTTAATTCTTGGTTGTTGCCTGAGACGCCTTGATAAGCCACGGGAAGGCCCTGCTAAGGCTGCTGTGTGCCATGTTCGCAGTCTCGTGCCTTGTGCAGATTTTGCATTTTGGCTTACATGTGCAGTCCTTCGATGCGTAGTTGGCTTCTCCTCCGTTGAAGCACAGTTTTGACGCGACGTGCTTACTTCGGCATCGTGCGGCCATTTTGGCGTGTACGGCGTACCGCCAGCCAATGCGTATCTTCGCTGCCTCCAGGAGTTCGTTTGCTGGCTTCTTGGGTAGAAGCATGGTTTCCGTCTGCGTTCCGCGAAATGCGTTTTTTAGCTTGGGTAAGGCTTCAGCAGGCAATCCCTCCTCCATTTTGGCGAAGACCGCTTCAAGCAAGTTGTCGCTAGTTGACTACTCGGGTATGTCGCGTATCTCAATGAGGACTCTATCCGAGATCGTTTTGGCATCTGCAGAAATTCCGACGGCTTCCTGGACGGCCTTCGGTAGCTTTGTTGTGGACTTGCCATCAGGTTTACCCATTCTTAGAAGAAGTTCCTTGGCTGCAGCGCGCATTATGCCGCTAACACTCTCTCTATACTGCTGGAGATCTTTATTGTATTATACAGTTTTGAGGATTGGTCGAAAATTAAGTTGTTTTGTGAAAAACATTTTTGTTTATCAAGATATCTTGACCAAACTCGTTAACTATTTTCCCTGTGTTTCTTAGATACGGACTAACGTCTAAGACGTGTTGACTCCGTCAACACCTACGTATCTCCAATAATGATTTCCTTCCATCATGAACGTCAGTAGCCGCAGGTGGGGGCACAAATCCTACTATATTTCTGTACCTCGCACAGTAGTACAGCACGTGTTCCGGGTCTTCGTCCGTATTTGTGGAATTCGGGCACTCTGGAGTGTCATTGTGCCTAAATCTGTGAAGATACTTCCTGTATCCTATATGTTCAGTAAAAAACTATGTTAAGCCATCTTTCCTGTCGGGTCGCCATTGATGCTGCTCTCACTGATCTTCGGATGACGTCCATTGAGACAGCATCATCCATATCTATCCTGCTTGCGTACGTCTGCTTGCCCTGGGCCCTCCTCCATTTTGGCTGCTTTTTGGCCAACATTATCTACGTGAGGTCGAATGCTAAGCCTGTTGTCTAACATGACCCCCAGATACTTGATGACCTTTGACTCGATATAACGCTGTCTACCTGAAATCTAGCAAGCTTGACTATTTTACGGCTTGTGATAAGCACAGCCTCCGTTTTATGGCTTGCCAGCTCCAGGCCAGCGCCACTCATCCCGCCCGCCACCACTACTATTACCAGATCAGCTGCGAATCTATTGATTCTGCATCCCTGGGGCAATTGCATTCTGAGCACGTCCTCGACAGGAGTGGTTCCAAAAGCGACCCCTGTGGGATCCCTGCTTGACCATATAACTCCTAGCACTGTCATCTCATAACTCAATCCCCGATCGGACAAGGAGATACTGGATATTATACGGGAAAGGGAGAACGGTATTCCTATTCGGTCTAAGGCTCACAGTATGCGAATCCAGCTTGCTGTGTTAAAGGCATTACGAACGTCCAACGTAACCACCGCGCAATACTGCCTTAATTGCGTCGACTGGTGTTTGGGCAGGACCTCTTTTTGTTCAACAACACCCAGTAGGCGGTTGTACACGATCCTCTTCAGAACCTTTCCCGCTGGGACCAGTAGGCACATTGGCCTGTATCCCGAGGGTTCCTCTTTTGACTTGTCCCCTTTCGGTAGAAAGATTAGTCCCTGTCTATACTGCGTCCTGTAAGCATCTGGAATATGTCTTGGCGAAGACTTTTGGTTTCGTTGCCATGGCACACCGTCTGATCCTGTTGCCTTTCTGTCACCAATTGTTCACTTGCCACCACAACAATGTGTGTGTGTAAGCCTAAAAATTCATAAATCCCAAAAACTTCAAAAACTTGTAAAATTTGCATCGGACAGGCAGGCAACCAACAAACACAAAAACGCATGAATGCTTTTATCCATATACAAAATTACGATAGTGTGCGTTCATGGCAAGTCCAAAAAGATTTAATGCACCCATTAAACACACACCCTTACCAACAATAACGAACTAACATGCAAGAATTTCGACGTTTCAAACCTTTTGATTATTTCATGTTATTCGTCCCTTCAAAAGGAAAGAAATGCGTTTGAAGTTTAAGTAAAAAATATAATTTGCGTGCATTGATGCTTGTACGGACACATACACTCACGTACATTTAAGCGATCTCTAAACATAATAAGAAGCATTGAGAGCACTGAGAGCAAGCCAAGCCTACTACAACTACAACTATAGGAAACTATAGTTGGAGCGAGATAAAAAAATAAAAAGAGCGATGCCGTTTAACCACACAAATCACATGTATTTCTTACTCTCTCGAGTTTTTATACCCTGAACCCATTAAAACTGGGTATAAGGGTATATTGTATTTGTGCAAAATCCAAATGTATGTAACAGGCAGAAGGAAGCATCTCCGACCCCATAAAGTATATATATTCTTGATCAGCACCAATAGCCGAGTCGATCTAGCCATGTCCGTCTGTCTGTCCGTCCGTCCGTCCGTATGTATGAACGCAAGGATCTCAGAACTTATAAGAGCTAGTGTCTTAAAATTTTAGATGTAGATGCTCCTAGTTCTCGCGCAGATCGAGTTTGTTTCCGATAACCGATAACTAACTCCGTTTCCAAGCAATCGATAAAAAGCTATATCGATATCCTGTTTTTTTGGCAATTTTGGTTAATAAAAAGAACTTGAGTCACCAAACTTGACATAGCTTTTAAAATAAAATATATATATATGCATTTGATGTTGGAAGAAAAGGGTTCAGGGTATCCACTAGTCGGGAGCTCCCGACTAGAACCTCTTACTTGTTTTATGTTGTATGGTTAGTGGTATAACCTAGAGTACATTAAATCGTTATCTGACCGGATAGTAGCGACAGTATTTAATTATAAGTGGCTATATTTGCCTTATACATTTGGTTAGCCATTTTACCAAAATAATTTCTGTGACGGAAACATGCGAGACATTGAAATATTCTTTTTATTTATTTACTGTCGACACGAATGTAAGTCTGGGTAATAAATACATAAGAATGGAAAATTAAAAACCGAAAGGCTTATCAGAATGCAAACTTTTCTAATATTTTTACGGACACGATGGAGATATTTTATTCGCCCTTCTGGCCAGCTATGCCTCATTTCACAGCTTTGTCAGGGACCGTATTCGAGTCTGCAGCTGGCGCAGATCTGTGCATTCAATACGAAAATTGATTAAAAAGTTGAAGTCTGGTGTAAGTTAGGTTTGGGGCGGAGCGAGAGAGCAATAAAGCTTTGTCCCTCGCTCTGGGAGCGAATTCGCATCGCTTCGTCGCCGTAACTCAATTTAGCCTTACGAAGTTTATAGTTGTCAGTTGTCGAATTATACAAAACCGATCAGCACCAAGCGGACAAATTTCGATTTCTTTTAAAGCCACCAACAAATATTCGTTTATAATTATATAAAACCATTAAGTTGTTCATGGCGTTCCTGAGTGGACTCTGCTAAAAGATCATTTTTCATTTAAAATAAATTCAAGGGGTTAATGTTGTGGATCGCGATTCAATTAATTTGATCAGTAAAATAAAATCGCGTCGGCCGGGAATAACCAATAAAATCAATCTATCCTTCTGCCATTGTTGGAACAGCAGACACTGTGCTAAAAATTGAAAGCCTAACTCAATTAGCTTGGTTGCGTTAATGAAGCCGACGCTTTCAATTCTTGGCAGTTTCAAAGTCATTTTATAAGCTTTTTGAGAACATTTATTTTATAAGTGCCACGGTCAAGGCCGGGCTATACCCGCTAGTTTATATATATTTGTGCGATCTGTAGTGCTTCTGTGAATGTTAATAAGTTATCAAAAATGAATCGTCGCCTTTATTGGCTTCATTTGCAATCAATGTAACTTACATATTTGCTCGAAACCAAGCGTTTGTACATAAGTGCAGTACACGAATGCATACACATACAGCAAGTCAGCTGCAGTCCGCTCATTTTCGTTACGCTTTGTGCTATGCGGTAGCTGTGCAATTGTTGTTTAATGAAGAAACGCTCGCTTTCTACTCTTCATTGATCAGGCATATCAGTTTTTTGAAGTCATTTGATATAGTGCCTATAAATAGAAAATTCGATTTGTCTCACATATAGATACAGTGTTAAAATATCAGACCTAGTAAGAAACTTTTGACCCTGATGATGACTATCATGCATAGCTTGAAGAGCTTTCTATAACGAAAAAATCTTGTTTAAAATCCGTTATAAGGGATTTAAGTCCAGCAGCGATTCCACGAATACATCTTCCGTACTTCCCAAGTTTAGTCGAAAGTACTCAGAATTCAAGAGTTCTATTAGTAGAGCACTAGTCACTGTTACAATTATTTGAAAGTATTAGACAGACTTAAGAAATGAAAATATATTCAATGAAAATATATCGGCTTTCTTTAGCCTGGCAAAAATAACTCAACCTTTTGCTGCATTATTGGTATAGGTAGCATCCTCGAAATGGCTGCCTGCATTTTGGCTGCTTTCTGGCTAATATAATCTACGTGAGGTCAAAATCTAATCCTTGTGGACACCCGTGACATGACCCCCAGATACTTGATGGAAGCCTTTTACTCGATACTAGCGCCACTTATCCAGCTGGCTACGTTCCTTAAGGCTGCATTCGCTGCCGCTTATATTTCTTATATTTCTTTGCCCACCACTACTACAGCTAGTTCATCTGAAAATCCTACGTAGCAGGGTGCTCCTATTATGCTTTTCCTCCTAGGCATAGATAAGTCGCACGCGTCCGAGATGTTTTAAATTATCTGCTGTGCCATGTGCTCTGCTGAGTCCGTGGTCCATGCCCACTGAGCATGGCGTATGGAGTCCTTAAAGGTATCCTCGTCTAGGCAGCTGGAAATTTAGGGCCTGTTGTTTTGGGCTGCTGTTGTTTTCTTCCTCTCCCATGGATCTCGCAGTGTACCGCTTGATGGTCGCTGAATGTGAATTCATCGCGCACTTTCCACGTAGTGTCAGCGAGAGCTGAGCAGGATAAGGTGTATAAACCTCTGCCGGCCTTGCAATATGTCAGCTGTTGCCCATAATTTGCAAGGCCTACATCGATCGCCACGAACTCTTCCAGCAGACTGGCCCCTCTTGCGTTGGTTTCCTTGCTTCCCCATTCCACAGCCCTAGCGTTATAGTCTCACGAATCCGTCGTGTGTTGCTCTGACTTCCTTGCCACCCAGCCATTTCCAGCGATAGGCACGTATGGCTCGCAGAATATTGCAAAGTCAGTCTTTCTCTCCCGTTTTGATTACGTCAACAGGGCCTGAGCAGCCTCGCAATAGTTGAGGTTCAGCTATGTGATCTTCTTTTTCTGTTGACCAGGGCGCTCCTAAATACGGGGCAGCTGCCGCTGCCGGCAATGCATTTGAAGTCTGCATTCGATCTGACTAGTTCACTATTGCAGATTCTTGATTTGACCCAGCCTACTTTCAGGATTCCTACTGAACGACAGCCTTATCGTCGCCGTCTGTATTTGGCCATACGCCTTTCGGAGGTTATATTCTCTGGGGATATATCCACTTGTTGGATTTGACCGCTCAGCGCCTCGCAGATGTCCTCTCTGGTCGTGATCTCGCCCAGGTCCTTGCACTCAATACACACTCGGTGGGACAGCGTTCGGACCTCTCCATTTTCGAGTAGCGTTTCGCTTACCAGGCTCCCATATGCTGTGCTTTTCTCTCCCAAATTGCTGAGCTTCTCATTCGTTTTAACTTTCCTCAGTATCTCTGAGTAGCTCGCTTTGCCTTTTGTGTGTATGAGTGTGTGTGTTTATTTTTATTATTAGAATATTAGATAGCCTATTTTAGGCCATCTCTGAACTTCGGCGCTCTATTTCGCATCGTCACAGATCCCTCTGGATGCCTATAATGAGCTGGCTCGGATCTCTCCAATTATGATTTCCTTCCATGATGAACGTCAGTAGCCGCAGGTGGGGACACAAATCCTACTATATTTCTATACCTCGAACAGCACGTACTCCGGGTCTTCGTCCGGATTTGGGCAATTCGGGCACTCTGGAGTGTCATCGTGCCTAAATCTGTAAAGATACTTCCTGTATCCACCGTGTCCAGTAAAAAACTCTGTTAGGTGGAAGTGTATTTCTTCTTTCCGTCTGTTGGTCCAATGTTCCAGGTTGGGAATGAGCTGGTTGGTCAATCTTCCTTTTTTGGCCGCATTCCATCTTTCCTGCCAGGTCGCCACTGATCCTGCTTTCTCCGATCTCCGGATGACGTCCATTGAGACAGCATCATCTATCGCTATCCTGCTTACATATGTTTTTGCTATTTTACTCGCAAGTATATCCACTGGCGGCATGCCAGTACAGTGGCTGCTTCGTCCAACACCGTCCGGAATCCAAAGATAACACGGAGTATGCTGAGCCTGTAGGAGATTGCTAGTTTCCTTCTGAGGCATTTATGGTTTCCTTCCACTGATGCCGATACCGTTGCTGCATACAGTAGAGCGGAGGCTACAACTCTCACGAGGAGCTGACTTCTACCTGCCCTGAGCCGTCCTATGTCCTCAAAATGGCCGCCTGCATTTCGGCTGCTTTCTGGCTAACAAAATCTATGTGTGGTCGAATGCTAAGCCTGTTGTCTAACATGACCCCCAAATACTTGTCTACCTGAAATCTAGCAAACTCGACTATCTTGTGGCTTGTGATAAGCATAGCCTCCGTTGTATGGCCTGCTAGCTCCAGGCCAGCGCACCTCATCCAGTTGGCCACGTTCCTTAAGGCTTCATTCGCTGCCGACTTTATTTCTTTTATTTCTTTGCCCGCCACTACTAGAACCAGATCAGCTGCGAATCCATTGATTCTGCATCCATGGGGCAATTGCACTCTGCACTCAGGAGTGGTTCCAAGACCGACCCCTGTGGGACCCCTGCTGCGACCAAGTTACTCCTAGCATCGTCATCCTTATCATAACTCAATACCCGATCGAACAAGGAGTTGAATATTATACGGAAAAGCGAGGACGGTATCCCTATTCGGTCTAAGGCTTCCAGTATGCGAAACCAGCTTGCTGAGTTGAAGGCATTACGAATGTAACCACCGCGCAATACTCATTGTCTCCCCACCGTCATCGGGTTACCTCTATTGTTTTAGCAGCAATATCCACCACCGCCTTTATTGAGTCGAACGTAGACCTTGCTTTCCGAAATCCGTACTAGTGCTTGTACAGGAAAACACTCAGTAAGCGGTTGTACACGATCCTCTCCAGAACCTTTCCCGCAGGCAGATTGGCCTGTATCCCGAGGGTTCCTCTATTGGCTTGTCCCCTTTCGGTAGAGGGATTAGTCCCTGTCTGTACTCCGTCTTGTAGGCATCTGGAATATGTCTTGGCGAAGACTTCTGGTTTCGTTGTCATGGCTAGCTTCGTCGCCTTCTTTGGCACATCATCTGATCATGGGGCCTTTCTGTCGCCAATTTTTTTACTTGCCACCACAACAAAGCTTGTGCATGTATGTGTGTGTGTAAAGCTCGAAATTCATAAATCCCAAAAACTTCAAATCTTGTCAAATTTGCATCGGACAGGCAGGCAAACAACAGGCACACAAACGCATAAATGATTTCATCCAAACACAAAATTATCATAGTGTGCGTACATGGCAAGTCGAAATAGTTGTATTGCACACATCAAACACACAACATTACCAACAATAACGAACTAAAATGCAAGAATTTCGATGTTGCAAACGTTCTGAATATTTCATACTATTATTTGTCCCTTCAAAAGGAAAGAAATGCCTCCGAAATTTAAGTAAATATATAATTTTTGTGCATTGATGCCTGTACGGACACATACACTCACATACATTTAAATACATACATTTCCTATAGTTGTAGCGGGATAAAAAAAGCGATGCCGTTCTACCACACAAATCACACAATGGTGTGGAAGCACCTATGTTTGTATGGCTAAATTTTTCATGCATAACTTAGTTTTTTAAGCGCTGATAATCATCTGTCCCCAATTTATATTTAAATATGAATGCATGTTGTGCATTGAAATATTTATATAATTTCTTTAAATTTAATTATTTATATATTAATGGTGAGCGCAATTTTTTTGTGACTGTCTTGTAGTTGAGTCGTTTGTTATTTGGTGTGCTGATTATGTGTAGCACTTTTAATATGTGTCGCTTGTTGTAGTGTTGTTCTTGTTGTAAGATTGTTGTTTCATAAAAATTTGCTCCTCATACAGTGGGTCATTAGAACTGTTTTCTGTATATTATTTTGATGTCTTAATTTAAAGTCCGATTTAAGTTGTCTGATTCTTGTTTTTAGATTCGATTTTGTTGTACCTATGTAAACACTATTGCACTGGTTGTTGTTTTCCCCGCCACATGGTATTTCGTAAATGACGTTGCTTTTGTCGATAATAGGAATTTTTGACTTTATCTTGTTGAAAAATTTTGGTAATGTGTTTGTGGGCCTCTGTGCTACTTTTCTTTCTCGTTTCCTGTAACAGTCTGAGTTCGTGAGGCGTTCTTATAGTCTTGCTACATATATTAGTGATTTGTATACTTTGGCCGGTTCTGGTAGCTTTTTCCTTTCGAGTTGTCGTCTTTTTAATAATGCTTTGATTACATTTTGTGGGAAGTCATTTTTCGTCAAGAGTTTTTTAATTTCATGTTCGATTTCATTGTGGTACGTTGTGTACGATAAGTTAATCATTATTTTCATACAGCCTAATGCTGTATTGATTATCATACTCTGGGTGGTTTGAATTGAAGTTAAGTATTCGTGCGGACGCGGGGTTTTTTATACAACTTTATTTTGAGTGTGTTGTCCAATCTGTTTTCTATAGAGTCTAAAAATGGTAATTTCCCGTCCATTTTTCAATCCATGGTAAATTAAATGTGTTTATGGAAGGAATTCAATTCTTTTAGAATTTTATGTGTTTCTGTTTTGTCCGTTATGGCAAAAAGGTCATCTATATATTTGGTCAAAAGTCTTGGTTTTATTTTCAATTTATCTGTAATATTGTCCAACAGCACCTCCATTACTATATCTGCGATTACTGAGGAGGCCGGTGACCCCATTGGCATTTCTTTTAGTTGTGTGTATATTTTGTCTTCGTATTTAAAATATCGGTTTCCTTGAATGCAAAACCGAATTCCATAAATATTACATTTGGCATACTATTTTTCCAATTTGGTCAATTTTAGTTTTGCTGTTTCCATATGTTTTGTTATACCCTGAACCCATTGAAAATGGGTAAAAAGCGTATATTGTATTTGTGCAAAATCCAAATGTATGTAACAGGCAGAAGGAAGCATCTCCCATCCCATAAAGTATATATATTCTTGATCAGCATCAATAGCCGAGTCGATCTAGCCATGTCCGTCTGTCTGTCCGTCCGTCCGTCCGTCCGTATGTATGAACGCAAGGATCTCAGAACCTATAAGAGCTAGAGACGACATTTTAGATGTAGGTGCTCCTAGTGCCTGCGCAGATCGAGTTTGTTTCCGATAATCGATAACTTACTCCATTTCCAAGCAATCGATATCGACATCCTGTTTTTTGAGCAAATTGGGTAAATAATAAGAGCTAGAGCCAACAAACATGATATGTTGCTTCTGGAATATTATATATATATCAAGTATCTTTCATTTTATACCTATCGCCACCTCCCCGCTACCACCACAGAGCTACAAATCAAGTTAATAACCCAACTTTTATTGCCAACCAATTTAAGCCACAATTTAAATGCAATTGTCTTTTTTAGAACACACGAATGTTCTATGGTACAATAAGATATACTGTAGAAAATGTCATAAAGATCGGTTAAGACCAAAGCTATATGCAACTGCGAAATTGCATGGGGCAGCAGCTTTAAGAATTTCTGTATGCATGTAAACACACACATTCATGCGCGTCTGCTTCGAATTCTAACAGCATGGCAATTGCGACTTTTTCTGCAATGCTATTTTAGTTCCTTTTTTTTTATCATAAGTACCCAATTATTGGTGTGGCTGCTGAGTAGAGGCACAGCAACTGGTGCAGTCTGTCGCGAGTTCGAGCCCTACCGGAAAAAGCATTTTTTTTTTTGCTGGTGTGGCTGTTGAGTAAAGTCGACAACAAGTAATGCGGTCAGTTGCGAGTCCGAACCCTGCCAAGGGAACCTTTTTTTTTTTTATTTGGTGTTGGAATAAAAGGGTTCAGGCATTCCCTAGGCAGGAGCTCCCGACCAGAACCCCTTACGTGTTTGTTCTTGTAATAGGTTGTGTTTGTGTTTTATAAGTTAGTTTAATATTTTGATGTGTTAAAAATGTGTGTGTCTAAGTATTGTTGAGAAAAAACGAATTAAAATAGCAGCACGGAAAACGATCGCAATTGCAATGCTGTTGATACAATTCGAAGCAGACGTGCAATAATGGGTGTCCATTCAATTGCGCAGTAAAACAAAATCTTGGTATTTTCTTAACCGATCTTATTGAAATTTCCTACAGTATATCTTATGGTACCATAGAATATTTGTGTATTCTCAAAAAGTCAATTGCATTAAAAGTGTGGCTTAAATTGGTGGGCAATATAAGCTGGGTTATTAACTTGATGTATAGCTCTGGGGTGGTAGCGGGGAGGTGGCGATAGGTACAAAATGAAAGATACTTGATATATATATAATATTCTAGAAGCATTATATCAATTTAGTGACTCTTGCTCTTATTATTTACCTAAATTGCTCAAAAAACAGGATGTTGCTATCGATTTTGTTCGATCACTTGGAAACGGTTCAAGTTACCAAATATCAGAAACAAAATCGATCTGTGAAGGAGTTACTATTTCAGCCCCTCTCGAAATGGCACCCCCCAAGCCTACATGGAAGCAAGCCAGCATAAACAATCTTCATTATGTGAGCGGCACTAAATAAGACACCCTGTATTTGACCTAAAGTGCCTACACAACATTGTAGCACTATGTTGCTAAATCAACCCAAAAACGCAATATCAGCAATAGACAGGATTTTGATGTTGCGACACATATATAAATGGGACACCAGCGACGACCAGTTTGACAGCTTGTTAACATTTAAGATATATACATACTTCTGTTAATAAAGAATAAGTCAGTTTGGTTTAAACTTCAACACAAAGCTGTCGTAATCTTTATTTCGCATTATTAAATTCTTAACTTGATAAATAACTTAATCTGGAGGAACCTCTTAAGGAAGTCACCTTTAACCCTGAACAAGGTTCTCCTCTGGTAACTGGCGCAGTCGGACTACGGATCATGAAGCTCCTTTGTATCATTATCTTGTAAGTTAAAGAAAAATGTGTAAAAAAAAAGTTGCTATGGTGGAACTATATGGTTAAAAGAAATGTTTTCGCTCAAGAATAAAAAAAATTTATATAAACGAGAAAGAAGGGCTATCTTCGGCACACCGAAGATCTAATACCCTTGCAGACCCAACCTTTTCATAATGCTCATAGTGCTTTGCCCGTACCTAAGAAGTACCGGGAACATAGTAAATGCCGAGTTTGGTCAAGATATCTTGATAGCCAAAAAAGATTTTTAACCAATATTAATCAAGAATATATATACCTTATGGGGTCGGAGATGTCTCCTTCTATGCGTTACACATTTCACGACAAAATTATAATACCCTCTGCAAGGGTATTAAAATAAGGAAACAAAAGACATCAAAGTCGCAGCAATATTAAATATAACAAAATGAATAAATAGTGTAAAATACACATACACGGCAGTACAAATAGTGAAGATGAAACTGTTGCAGTTGAAGTCGTATTTCAAGTCGACTTACGAATTTAAACGCAAAGTTATATTCATAATAAATAAAAAAAAATTTTTTGGCACAATTAGTTCAAGAACAGCTGCAAACAAATGTTAAGTGAAATATCAAATGTGGTACGAATAGTGAAGTCAAAACCGTTGCAATTGAACTTGTATATCAGGGCGAATTACAATTTTCGACGCAACAAGATGTTTCAAAACAAAAGAAACTTCCCTCGTACAATCGGTTCGAAAACAGCTGCAATTGGATATACAATACGAACCAGCAAGCAACACGTCACAAAAAGTTTGAAGAAGTTGCAGCCGTGGCTATTTTTTTCGGGCGGCTTATAGACCATAGGCAACAACACATTATCAAAGCCAGCGAACAAGTCGCGTACATGACACAACAAGTTCGAATATACGGCAAGTGGTGCTACATTTCAAAGCGACTTGCACACCAATCGCATAAATTCACAATTTATTAAACCCCTCCGTACGCGACAAATAAGTTGCCACTAATATCTTCGAATTGGTATTTCAGTGCGACTTATTGACTAGAAGAACATAACCATCAGAAAACCACTTATTATCATCATTTTTTTTACAAAACCAAAATATGCAATTATTTGTTTTACCATGCCACACTACACATTTTTATAATGAAATTAATTAAAATTAAATATGAATACATTACTAACAAAATCCAATCTACAGATAAAACACACATTCCACCACGGCGACCTTCACCTTTCGCAAGCTTCGTATATATATAAATTAAGATTTAAAAAGAAGGTCTTCGCGGATTTTCGTCACATGACTTTATTTTGGTTATTTATAAAACACTAGGCCGATACGCCGTAGTGAGTGAGTTAATTTAAGCGCGAAGTCCCTGGGCCGATGTGCCTCAGTGAAAGCCGCATTAAAAACTACATTTACAAAAGATTGATCAAGAATACCTAAGCTATTGTGTGCTTTTACAACGGCCGCTAAAATGCTTAGATTGCGCCTCGTGCGCTGCCGTCGTGCAAGAACATCCGGCCCAGAGCTATGTCAGCATCTGCGGCTGGTGTTATGTTGCATTTTGCTGACCCCTGTTAGCTCGTAAGAACATCCGGCTCAGTGCTATATCAGCATCTGGAGCTGGTGTCGTTGGCCTCTGTTAACTGCTCCCCTTTTAAGTTAAGGCCGCCCTCGGCCGTTCCTATATCGGCGATCACCTTCTTAATCTCCTTGGCCGATGCCATGTTTTTGGTTAACCGACGGTAGGTGACTCCGACGCGAATTATGGTGCAACACACAGCACCCAACAAGAAGGCTATTACCACGCTGTCGACGCTTCCTGGACGTTGTTGCGATTCAAGTACTTAGTTTCGTTGATCAGAGCCCAATTATTGAACGTGATTAGGTTCGTTCCGTGAACCCAAGTCTCAGTACCGTTGTTAACGCAAACTTTAGCAGGCCGGTTATTGATGATCAGAATTCCGTCATCGACCCATGTGAGCGGGTCTAAGTGACTCGACTGCATTTGGCAGTTTGCCAAGCCACCAGCATGCAGCTCTCTGGCACAAGAGCTGGTCGGTGAAAGTTGACAAAAGGTTCCTCCCGGCGTGGAAGTGCAATTCTTAAGGGCAAGCACTTGATCTCCGCACTCAGCTATAATGTTGTCGTCAATTTGTAGCACAGCATTCTCATGTGCAACTGGATACAGCATCACCTTTTGCAAGTCATTTTGATTTTCGGGAACTTAATGATAAAGTGAAGGGCATTAACAGATTGTAATACTTTCACGGACGCAACGGACATAAGGTCAGCTATTGAAGTACCTGTGGGTTCATCGACCCAAACAGATTTCAAATCTGCGTGATCTAATATATTTGGGCTTATGATATTAATTTTTGCAAGGGTAACAGCGAGCATCAAATTCTGCATTTCCGTCAGCAACATTCTATTCCGAGCTAAAAGGGTTTCGTATAAATGCCCGGAATCTATCTGATTCTTTTTAGCAGCTTTTAGTAATGTGTTGACACTTGTAGTGAGTTGATTGATTTGTTCCTGAACTTTTGTGTTGATAGCTACCTGTCGGTTGTTAGAGTTCACCAACTGTAACTTAGTGAATTTGATCTTCTCGAAGTCACTGGCGTCAGGTGTTCCAGCAACTACTTTGAGGGCTGTGCCCAAGAAATCTAAATTTCTTGCCACCCTGTGGTGCACGCCAAGAGCTTCTAACAGATCTCTGAGGTGGGACGCATCTACGCTTTCTAGCTTTCTCATATGTGACTGCGGAAACATTTCACATAGCTCCATTGTTTCGTTTACCATTTTCTCGTACTCAGAGATGTTTGCTGTGTGCCTGACGAAATTGAATTCCTCCCAGACCAGAACTTGGCCCTCAACTATGGGAATATACTTGGCGTGTGAGGAATAAGTCACACGCGCTGCCGCATTTGCAAAAAATAGAAATATCAGAAACCCGAACCTACGGAAGACAGACAAAACGGACCAAACTATTACAGCGTGTCTTCCTAAAGGAAGTGCAAAGTGGCGTAATTATTAAAACTTGAAGGTGAAGCCTAGTGGCACAAATATTGAAACTTAAAGTTAAATTCAAGATGCATATAATCGATGTTTTATTTCAGCTGTCGCCCTACTTAAGGTTGTCCTTGTGGACCACCCTCCCTCCAATGAGAACGGTTGTACCAAGGTCTGCCTCTACGATCCGTTCTTCAATGGCGTGAGTTTTTTGCCAAGCCTGCGGTTTCTTTTTACTAGAACTGTTTGCGCCTACTTCAAAGACTCTATTCTGTAGCTGGTCGTTCAACCTAGCACGGAGCGCATCTTGTGCACTTCTTAACTTTGCTGATATTTCCCTTTCGAGTTCGCCTGAGGGCACATGGAGGGCATCAACAGGTCTCTTGTTGATGACCGAATGTATTGTCTTGTTATACTCAATCGTGGCTAGCATTATGACTTCGACTGAGTCACTGATGTTTCTCTCGAGCTTGAGACACGTGCCAGCGCGGTTAGAGTGCTTTGGAAGCGCTCGACTTGACCATTGGAGGTGCTATGCAGCGTCGGCGCATTAACAATATAGATTCCATAGCTGTTTAACAACAGGGTCTTTATCGTTTGAGAGTTCATCGAAGGCTCGTTGTCGCAATAAATTGTTCTGGCTCGTGGAAAGAAATTCTTGAGCTGCAAGTGCGCGACTGAATTGGTTGTACGACTGCAAATTTAGAGAACTTATCAACGCAGGTCAAAAAAAATTGTTTGTCCGTGGAAAAAATATCAATGTGTAGCAATTCCCCAGGAGTCTCAGGGATCGGAGTTTCTCCCAGCTCCTGTCTTTTCGGGTGCCTATCGTATTTGGCTGCTGAGCAGATTCTACAACTTTCCGCAAATTCTTTAGCAAACTTCGCCATTTTAAGGAAATAGTATTCTGATAACACTTGCTTAACATTTTCTTGAGCTGCTCTGTGCGCTCTATTATGTTCGACATCTGCAACTCGGTTTTTGCAGTGCCAGAACTTTGTGCCTGGAAACATGCGAGCTAAGCCATCCTGCACCTGTGCTAGTGTGTGCAGGTTGCAATAGAGGGCATTGACCGCATTTGGATTAATCAAGTCAAGCAGTTCATTTAAAAGGGCTGTGTGATCAATGAAGCCCACTTCATAACACCTCTTGTCCCCGAAAAGAATGAAGTTGCGTTTGGTGGGGACGCGTGCCTCTTCCATGACAATTTGATTTTGAAAACAATTAAGTGGCTTTTCGGTCGACTCAATTGTATAGGTCAAGGACAGCTCGCTGTGGACTGTGGCTGCGCAGGAATCAGTATTCAGCTCGTCAAGAGTGTTGAGCTGTTGTCGCGATAGCGCGGCAGCAACTAAATTCTCCTTGCCTGGCCTATAAAATATTCGCGCATTCGATTCCTAAATGCGCGCCTTCCATCTTTTAATTTTGGCATTCGGGTTTGACTCAGAAACGGCAAAAGTTAACGGTTGGTGGTCCGTGAAAATGTTGATGTCTTTTAGTCCATATAGGTAGTGACGTAGCTTGTTAAGGACCCAAACTATAGCTAAAAGTTCCCGCTCGTTGGTGGCGTAGTTCTCCTCCGGGGGCTTCAATGTTCTGGAAATCATTGAGATGGGGCGACCCTCTTGAGAAAGCACTGCCCCTATGCCGTAAGCTGAAGCGTCTAAGGAAGCCCTCAGCTCTGCATCTCTTTGCCTCAATATTGCGCTCTGTGCTTCTAAGGCGGAGGCCTGCATCCTAAGCTGCTCAGGCTCCATTCCTATTTTACACCTGTTGTCAGCGATTTTTTGCTGTACAGCTTAAGCACAATATAATGGAAAACAAGTAATAAGTAACCTACACACAAAAACACATTGTACACCCTAGATACATAAGTCTAAAACACAAACACTTAAAATTAGATAAAAGCATTAATAAATCCAGTGAGAATTTTAAAAAATAGCAGGATAACAATAGCAGATAAACAAGGTACAGACAGAAGCTAGTAAATGTCGAATATTGGGAGAGTGAAAAGACTCATCCCAAACACCAGAAGTAAACAAAGAATCAGTTCTAGCCTTTCGGACTTTAGACTTGTTAGAGCAGACAACACTCCAATGACATCAATATCAAGTTCGCCTCCTCCTTATCAAGGAGAGGCATTAAGGAACCAAACGGACGCGGTTTCAGCTTTAAAGATACCTGACGCGATCCGATTCCTACCATCATACGACGGTAACCCTAAGACACTGAGCGAGTTCGTTAATAATATGGAAGAAACCGATCAGACCTCTTTCGGCTAGATGCTCTTAAGAGTAATTACGGATATAGCCTCAACTGTGACGAGATCAAAAAGGCACTTATTGCATATTGCGCAGATAAAAGAGATGAGCACTCTTATGTATGAATTACATATTTTAGTTCAAGGAGGATCGTCACTACGCGTTTTGGACGACAAAGTCTGTGAAATCAAACTTGCATTGTTCAAATTAACCGAAACAAAGGAATCTCAACCCCTATTGATAAGATCCAAGAAAAACTTGTTTGCAGACATGTTTCTAAATTCGTTTCTGTCAGGAATTAGGGGCCCATTAGGAGCTACTGTTCGGTCCATGAGACCGACCAATCTTCGAGAAGCCCTAGAATAGGCACATAAACCTAGGGAAATATATTTCTCACACGAATATAGGAAAAAACAAGATCAAAATCGGGAATATAGACCACGGGACAACAGGCCTGGACGCAACGATAGTAACAACAAAAACCAAAACAATAACGAGAGACGCTACAACAAACGCTCTCATAACGAAAGTTATGAGTTATTCTAAGCAAAGAAAACATAATAACACTCCGGCGATCATGCCTAAAGATAACAGTTCCGACCAACAATACAGACAGTCGAACAGATATCCAGGGAATCATCAGCCTAGAGGCTCCATGTATAACGTCGAGCAACTACATGCTCAATTGCATAATAAAAGAAAACGTGGGGTACCCACAACCTTACATCTTACTGCACCTAGATTCTGGTAGCCCTTGCAAATTTTTAATTGACACTGGTGCAACCTTTTCCTTCATAAGTCCGAAGCTTGTAACGCATGCAAAACAAACGAAACTTCAAACGCCAATAGCGATTAAAACCGTACTGAACGTACACGAATACCACAACAAAACGATCCTTCCACTTTTTAAAGAATTTGCTAATGATACGCCTTTTTCATTACTTCTTTTCCAATCCCACCCATATTTCGATGGCTTAATTGGAATAGATATTTTACAATAATTAGAAGCAATCGTAAACATACCACAACGATCTCTTCAAACAAAAACCTTCAACATCAAGATCAAACTCGAAGATAAAATAGTATCAAGCCTACATATTATAGAAGAAGATTCTAAGAAAGTAATACAACTACCCGTTAATATTGAAAACGGAACCTTCTGGTTAAAACCAACTACCATTAACAAAGACTTATTTATATCAGGAGGACTGTACTCTGCAAATAATAACTTGAAGTTAATAACTTGGAAGTTCATAACCTTTCAAATGCGACTCAGAACTTTTGTCTATTTACACGACTAGAAGTTGAACAAGTAAGAGGTTCTAGTCGGGAGCTCCCGACTAGGGGATACCCTGAACCCTCTTCTTCCAACATCAAATGCATATATATATTCTATTTTAGAAGCTATATGTCAAGTTTGGTGACTCTAGCTCTTATTATTTACCAAAATTCCCCAAAAAACAGGATATCGATATCGATGTTTATCGATTGTTTATAAACGGAGTAAGTTATCGATCGAGTTATCGATCTGCGTAGGCACTAGGAGCACCTACATCTAAACATCAAGTCTCTAGCTCTTATAGGTTCTGAGAACCTTGAGTTCATTCATACGGACAGACGGACGGACAGACAGACGGACATGGCTAGATCGACTCGGCTATTGGTGCTGATCAAGAATATATATACTTTATGGGGTCGGAGATGCTTCCTTCTGCCTGTTACATACATTTGGATTTTGCACAAATACAATATACCCTTAAACCCATTTTTAATGGGTTCAGGGTATAAAAAGGGAAACAAAAAGTAATCAAAGTCGCAGCAATATTACATATAACAAAATGAATAAATGAAGTAAAATCATCAGATCATGCCTAAAGATAACAGTTCCGACCAACAATACAGACAGTCGAACAGATATCCAGGGAATTAGCAGCCTAGAGGCTCCATGTATAACGTCGAGCAACTACATGCTCAATTGCATAATAAAAGAAAACGTGGGGTACCCACAACCTTACATCTTACTGCACCTAGATCCTGGTAGCCCTTGCAAATTTTTAATTGACACTGGTGCAACCTTTTCCTTCATAAGTCCGAAGCTTGTAGCGCATGCAAAACAAACGAAACTTCAAACGCCAATAGCGATTAAAACCGTACTGAACGTACACGAATACCACAACAAAACGATCCTTCCACTTTTTAAAGAATTTGCTAATGATACGCCTTTTTCATTACTTCTTTTCCAATCCCACCCATATTTCGATGGTTTAATTGGAATAGATATTTTACAATAATTAGAAGCAATCGTAAACATACCACAACGATCTCTTCAACCAAAAACCTTTAACATCGAGATCAAACTCGAAGATAAAATAGTATCAAGCCTACATACTAAAGAAGAAGAATCTTCGAAAGTAATACAACTACCCGTTAATATTGAAAAAGGAACCTTCTGGTGCAAACCAACTACCATTAACAAAGACTTATTTATATCAGGAAGACTGTACTCTGAAAATAATAACTGGAAGTTAATAACTTGGAACTCATAACCTTTCGAATGAGACTCAAAACTTTTGTCTAGATACACGACTAGAAGTTGAAAAATATAGAAATTAAGACTATATGGAAGTTCTCCCCATATTAGAGCACAATAATGAAACTACCTTCAAGGGACAAGATTTCAATTCTAGTATACGCAGTGACCCCTTAAACAGCGAAGAGAAACAAAAACTTAACAAACTCTGCTAAAAATTTCCAAACCTATTTTACAAAGAAGGAGACCCTTTACTTTCACTAACCTAGGGAAACATAGAGACTAGACAACGGACGAAAAACCAATCTATACCAAACCATTTCGGTATAAAAGAACGACAGTAAATTCAAGAACAAATACAAAAACTGATAGATCAGAATATCATTGGACACACCAACTCCACATGGAGCGCTCCAACCTTTTTGGTATCAAAAAAGATGGATGCGTCTATTAAAAAGAAATGGAGACTAGTAACCGACTATCGGAAATTAAACGAGAAAACAGTTAAAGACAAATACTCGATGCCAAACATTAACGACATCTTAGGCAAAATAGGCAGGGCAAAGTATTTCACTGCCCTAGACTTAGCTATCAGATATCATCAAAATGAGATGCATCCAAAAGATATTGGTAAAACACGTTTTCTGCGGAAGTTGGTCACTTTTAATTTGTTTGAATGCCATTCGGGCTTACCTTTTCTGCGGAAGGTGGTCACTTTTAATTTGTTTGAATGCCATTCGGGCTTACCAACGCCCCAGCCACTTTTCATAGAGTAATGAACAACGTATTAGCCGATTTGAATGACAAATGTTTTTTAATATATTTGGACGATATAATCAATCTTCGGCATCCCTACAGAACACATTAGAGATTTAAAAGCAGTATTTGATAAACTCAATAAACTCCAACCAACCAAATTAGAGATCCTAAGGAAAGAGATAGAATAATAATAATCCAAAGAAGATCACCGCTATCAAGCTTTTCCCAATTCCAAAGTCCAAAAAACAAATCAAGTCTTTTCTGGGATTATTGGGGTATTACCGAAAATTCATTAGGGACTTCGCAAAAATAACAAAACCTCTGACACAACAGTTAAAAGAAAAAAAAAAGCTGTCATTATTAGCGATGAATTCGTATCTGCATTCGAGAAACCAATATCTTTCGCTAGCCGAACGCTAACGGATACCGAATTAAACTAATCAACAGTAAAAAAGTACGAAGATTCAAAATTGTCACAGACCATAGACCACTCACGTGGCTTATGAACTTCAAGGAACCAATTTCAAAACTGGATCGCTGGTCATGATTATGAGATTTTTTATAAAAAAGGTTCCGAAAATGTCGTAACAGACGCACTTAGCCGCGTCACAGTAGACGTAAACGCTAATAATCAAGCAAACGAAGTAAGCCCAACAAATTCAGTTATGGTATAAATAAACCAGTTAACGAATGTACCCTACAATTAGTATTCCTAATAAACGACACCCCCCAAATAATACTTTCAGCCCCATTCAAAAACAAAATTAGAAGAACAATATTGGGCATAATAACCCAAATACTAAGAAAAATCCTAAAGCCTAACAGAACTTACGCAGTTTGCGCCTCCAACAATATTTTCATAGAAGAATGACTCAAAGAATACCTCTTACCCACAAAGAAGACATGAATGCCATATAGAAGAAACAGTAGCCCATCTAGGAGATAACTTTACTCACCCTTGCTAAAAAATAAAGTGGCAGCTATTATAAATGATTGCGATATATGTCAAACCTTAAAATATTACAGACGGCCGCAAAATCTAATTTTTTAAGAAACTGAAACCGCAGCAAGATCATTGCAAATATACATATTGATTTATATACCATCAATGGCAATACCATTCTTACAATTATCGATAAATTTTCCAAGTTTGCGACCGGATACACAATTCCGGCCAGGGACAGTTTAAATATTGTAAAATCCATGAGAAGTTTTCTCGCCTCCTTTTGCATTCCGGAGAAGATCATTTGTGATCAAGGCGGAATTTTCAGGAAGAATTTTCAAAGATTTTTGCAAACAATAGAACATGGAACTATATGTCACTTCCTTTCAATAATCCTCGAGCAATTTCCCCGTAGAGAGATTGCATTCATCCTTAACGGAAGAAAATGTTGATCGTGATCATAATGATATCTTGTCAGAAACATTTATTACTATACAACGCAAAAGTTATAATATCATATAAAACTCCTACCCACAAAATAGACCTTAAAGAATTTATAGACAAAATAAGCAAATTCGAAATAGCCTAAACGACCTTAGTCATGTTAAATTTTCCGGCGAAATTGTTCAAACAGTAAAAACTACATTGACCCAACTTAAAATACGAATAAATGCCTTACTGTCAAAAAATAGATCAAAAAGGGGTCTAGTAGACGGTCTTGGTAGCATGATAAAGGTTGTAACGGGTAACATGGATGCAAAAGATTCAAAGAATATCGACGAAAAATTTAAGGCAATAATAGAATATGAAGAAAAAATTGTGGAAAACCTTAACCAAAAAACTGTATTTGGCGAAGAAATAGCATTAAGATTCAAAAATATAACCGAGCATAATAACCAAGAGCAGGCGACTATAAGCAATTTTATAAAAAATTATAAAAATAATGTATTTAAGACCTTAAACGAGGAACACAATAAAATACACTTGTTAAAGTATATATCAAGAATTAACGTAAATTTTGATATTCTATGCAATCACATAAATAATATTGCAGAAAGCATCTTGCTAACAAAGATAAAAATTATTCCAAAATTTATTTTAATTACAAAAGAATTCGAAATTATTAACAAACAAATAACCGAACAAAACATTGTAATAAAATTAGAAAAACATTTTTATAGATTACTAAGTTTAGAAGCTTATATACAGGAGAAGAAGCTTATATAAGATACCGATGTTGAAACAGCTCAAACCAAGTAACTAATATCCTCTGTTCACTGAACACATTTCTGAAATCTCACATTTTTGACAAATGTGTGATATGCGCCCTGTGCGTTTCCCCATAAGCAAACACATTTCACACATCTTTCAAAAAAGGCACATTTTTCAGAAATGTGTAAATTCGACCGAACATTTCGTGTTTTTTGCGATGATTTGTCGAGATTTCTATCGATGTTGTGAATAATGGTAAAGTATTGTAAACATAAACAGCTGATATATCAACGAAGGCAAGCGGCAACTTACAATAAGAAATACAAAATTAAAATAATCTCACTGTTTTTATACTCTGAACAAATTAAAAATGGGTAAAGGGGATATAGTATTTGTGCAAAATCCAAATGTATGTAACAGGCAGAAGGAAGCACCTCCGACGCCATAAAGTATATAAAGTATATAAAGTGTATATATAGCACCAATAGCCGAGTCGATCTAGCCATGTCCGTCTGTCTGTCCGTCCGTCCGTAAGTATGAACGCAAGGATCTCAGAACCTATAAGAGCTAGAGACTTGAAATTTTAGATGTAGGTGCTCCTAGTGCCAACGCAGATCTAGTTTTTTTCAGATAATCGATAACTTACTCCATTTCCAAGCAATCGATAAAAATCGATATCGATATCCTGTTTTTTGGGCAATTTTGGTAAATAATAAGAGCTAGAGTCACCAAACTTGACATATAGCTTCTAAAATAGAATATATATATGCATTTGATGTTGGAAGAAGAGGGTTCACGGTATCCCCTAGTCGGGAGCTCCATACTAGAACCTTTTACTTGTTTGTTTTGCACAATTGTATTTAAAACGTGCAACGTAAAATCGTTTTCAAATTTGCTCAATCCTGCTCAATCTTGCTCAATCAAAATGTGGGGTTTATTACAATTAAGTGTATTATTTAATTAGTTTATACAATTAGAGTATTATTTAATTAACAACTAAAATTGCTTTTGATTATTAGCATTCGATTGCAAGTTACTTATCGTTCGTTCTTATCCTTCATACCACAGGTCCAGCGTTGAACTTTCCGGCCAAACGTCTTCTGCCCGTCGTACAGCACTTGGCCCTCGTGGTTTTGTACTGTCTTCGTTGATCGTAATTTTTTGGATAAATCGCCGTCTGCGAATTCGCCGTTCTCTTTGCTCGTTGTCATCATCGTGTATTCGTCGATCATCTCTAAGCGTGTTCGTTGTCCAGGGATTCTTGCGCTGTTGGTTGGGCACAGTGAGATTTGGGTATAAAGCATTAACCCAACCCACATTCATTCTTTAAAAATATGAATTGCACGGATTTGTCTTTTACTCCTATTTGATAAAATCCTTGCTTAAGATATATTACAGAGAAACATTTCTTATTTTATTAATTTTATTATTAATATTATGTTCCCAAAAATCTTCGATAAAGGCAATTCAAAAATTGTCTCCAACCATTTACATTTAATTAAACCAAATTCTTAATTTTATCTTCATCATTCCTATGTGAGATGCTTAAGGGTAATTACTTTGTCGGATTATATTGAAAATTGTTAAAAAGGGTAAAATGTATTTGTGCAAATATATGTAACAGGCAGAAGGAAGCATCTTCGACCCCACAAACTATATATATTCTTGATCAGCATCAACAACGAGTCGATCTGGCCACGTCCGTCTATCTGTCTGTTCGTATGTACGAACGCAAGGATATCAGAACCTATAAGCGCTAGAGACCTGAAATAGCTGTAGGTCCTCCTAGTGCCTGCGCAGATCGAGTTTGTTTCCGATAGTCGATAACTTACTCCGTTTCCAAGCAATCGATAAGCATCGATATCGTGTTTTTCAGCAAATTGGGTAAATAATAAGAGCTAGAGTCACCAAACATGATATGTTGCTTCTAGAATATTATATATATGTCAAGTATCTTTCGTTTTATACCTATCGCCACCTACCCGCTACCACACCAGAGCTAATAAAGTTAATAATTTCATAAAGATCTGTTAAGAAAAACCAAAGTTATATGCAAATGCACAATTGGATGGGGCAGCAGCCTTAAGAATTTCTGTATGCATGTACACACACACATTCATGCGCGTCTGCTTCGCATTCTAACAGCATGCTAATTGCGACTTTTTTCTGTAATGCTATTTTAGTTCCTTTATTTATCATAAGTACTTAATTATTGGTGTGGCTGCTGAGTAGAGGCATAGCAAGTGGTGCGGTCTGTCGCAAGCTCGAGCCCTACCGGGGAAAGTATTTTTTTTTTGTTGCTGGTGTGGCTGTTGAGTAGAGTCGAAAGCAAGACAGTTGCGAATTTGAACCCTGCCATGGGAATTTTTTTTTTTTAATTTATTTGGTGTTGGAGTAAGAAGGTTCAGGGTATTCTCTAGTCGGGAGCTCCCGACTAGAACCTCTTACTTGTTTTAATTTAAACTTGGCGAAATGCCGAAAAGAGTACCTTAAATAGAGCCCTTACTTCGAGAGCGCAATTTTTGAGTTTTGGAAGAAGAACTTTACGGCGCCTAGGTAAATTAAAGAAACTCGATCAGCTGTTTTTTAAAGAAGCGGTACTTTTGCCACTCACATGTTACCGACAACCAGTGGAACACCAATGTGTGAAATTTGAAAATGTGACATTTCTTAAACCAGTGGACATGCAGAGTGCAGCGATAGTTCACGCACGCACTTAAATAACAGACGCTCTTAACAGGTGCTCTTAATTAATGTAAAGAGCACTGTTAAGCGTTGATCTTGTCGTCGCCAATCTTAGCAGCAGCAAGCCTCTCCGATTTTTTGTATGCAGCAATTGTTATCGAGCTCTGCAGAAAGGCTGAAGCAATAAACTTGTAAGAGAAAGAATTTCGTTTATTTGTATTTTGTCACCAGAAAGGAGAATCGTTTGGCAGACGTTCAAAAGTTATATTAATTAACTAATTAAAAAATTGTTGGATTGTTAACCGTGAAAACCCTCACGGAAAAATACAACCGATATTTGACAAAAATCAATATAAACTCTTACACATTGTTCCATTACCTATGAAAGAATCGAAAATGTTAATTTTACCAAATAATGTAACTGGTTATATTGGTTATACCAAGCTGGCCATAATAGATACTACAATAACAAATACCCCAAAGTCTACCAAGCATACATCTGCGAAGACTCCGAATCGACAACGAACACGATCAATCACCAATGCCTAAAAGGCATACGCTTAGACCAAACTACAACGTGCGATCTTAAAGATATCGGCGACGCAGAAACTATCAGAGAAGTGGAGCAAAGGCATATTTTATATTTCATACGGTCAACACCACAATATTCATCTTGCAGCATCTTGGAGGAGTAACAATCTCAGCCCCTCTCGAGATGGCACCCCCAAGCCTTCGCGGAGGCAAGCCAGCATAAACAATCTTTATTGTGTGGGCGGCCCTAATTAAGACACCCTGTATTTGACCAAAAGTGCCTACACAACATTGTAGCACTATGTTGCTACATCAACCCACAAACGCATCAGCAATAGACAATAGATGTAGCAACACATATGGAAATAGGACACCAACGGCGACCAGCTTGGCAAATTGTACACATTTAAGATATATACATAGTTCCGTTAATAAAGAATAATTCAGTAGTTTGGTTTGAACTTCAACACAAAGCGCATGTAATCTGTTTTTACATATATATAAATATATAAAAATCTGACGATTGACTCTAGGAACAAAATCAATTCCCATAATAGAGAAGAAGAAACATTAGTATCATTTGACGTAGTATCCTTGTTTCGCAGCATACCAATGGAATTAGCACTTCACACAATAAGACAAAAATGGACCAAATTGGATAAACACACTAGTATACCAAAACACCAATGTATGAACATAGTTAGATTTTGCACTCAAGAAAACCGATATTTTAAATACGAAGACAAAATATACACTCTGCAGAAAGGCTGAAGAAATAAACTTGTAAGAGAAAGAATTTCGTTTTTTTGTATTTTGTCACCAGAAAAGAGAATCGTTTGGCAGGAATTCCTAAACGGCGTTCAAATCTTAAATTAACTAACTAATTAAAAAGTTGTTGGATTGTTATCCGTGCAAACCCTCATGGAAAAAGCAGGGACTTCGTTTAAGATTTGGGGGATTTACAGTACTTGGCAAAAGTGCAATATTGGTTCGGCACAAGCCCAAGAGCTGCATTTCATTCGTCGTCTGGCTTGCGTTTTAAATCTGGTGTATTGGATCTTGACATCTCTTGGATTTCGGACAATATCCTGTAAATTTGTTGCTGTAACCTAAAAAAGGAAAAAGAGAATTCAGTTTTTGGAACATATTATTGATTTATATATTAATAAACTCATATTAAAACGAGAAAAAAAGGCTATCTTCGGCACGCCGAAGATCTAATACTCTTGCAGACCCAACCTTTTCATAATGCTTATAGTGCTTTGCCCGTATCTAAGAAGCACAGGGAAAATAGTTAATGCAGAGTTTGGGCAAGATATCTTGATCAACAAAATGATTTTTCATACAACAACTTAATTTTCGACCGATCGTTCCTATGACAGCTATATAATATGGTGGTCCGATCTTAATAGGATTTTGCAGATATATGAGGAACATAGTAAAACTAATAAATGCCGATTTTGGTCAAGATATCTTGAAAAACAAAACTTTTTTTCATACAGCAACTTAATTTTCGACCGATCGTTCCTATGACAGCTATATTATATAGTGGTCCAATCTTAATAGGATATTGCAGATATATGAGGAGCATAGTAAAACTAATAAATGCCGAATTTGGTCAAGATATCTTGAAAAACAAAATGTTTTTTCATACAAAAACTTAATTTTGAATTGATCGTTCCTATGGCAGCTTTGTGATATAGTGGTCCGATCTTAATAGGATTTTGCAGATATATGAGGAACATAGTAAAACTAATAAATGCCGATTTTGGTCAAGATATCTTGAAAAACAAAAGGTTTTTTCATACAACAACTTAATTTTCGACCGATCGTTTCTATGGCAGCTATATGATATATTGGTCCGATCTAGCTGGGTTTGACATATGTGCTGCGTGCAACAGAAAGAGGGACTTCTGCAAAGTTTCATTAAGATAGCTTTAAAATCGAGAGACTAGTTCGCATAGGAACAGACAGACGGACAGACGGACATGGCTCTACCGACTCGGCTGTTGATGTTGGTCAAGAATATATATAATTTATGGGGTATAAAAAAAAAGATTAAGTGTGTTTGTGCATAATTGGGCGCAACACTAACGGTTTGATTGTCCAACATGCCGTGTTCATTACAGCAAGGTAACACTGTACTTGTGAGTTTTACAGCGGCTGTTGCTCAAGCCGTTATACTTAGTTTAAGCATTGTCGCTGACTTTGTGCAGCGGCTTTTGCGAAGCAGAAATTTGGAGCATAGGTCATTGCTATTTCTTTTCCGCTATTCTTCCGCTTCGCTTCTTTTCAAGAATTTGCCTAACAATTTACTGTGACCAAATATTATTGAGCTCTTTGATTCTGGTTGTATAGTCCATTTGTCTGGCAATTTTATTTGGATAAATTATTTTTGATTTAAATTGTAAAAAATGTGCACGCTTAATAATGGAAATGCTAAAGACGCATGATAAAGTTCTAGGAGATATTAAGCGGTTAAGGACCGCGTTTGAAGAAAAAACAATTTCATTTGATCAAATACAACTTCAATGTCGACTACTTGAAGGGTATATTGAAAAGATAACGGATATACAAGCTGATGTTGATATATTGAACCTTAGCAACGATTCTAGGGCAACAGTGGAAGTTGTGTGTATTTCTACAAAAGCTTTATATTTATCGGCAATTAAGAAAGTAGAACATCCCAGTCATCACGATTTATCAGCGGTTAAGGACCGCGTTTGAAGAAAAAACAATTTTATTTGATCAAATACAACTTCAATGTCGACTGGAGTTATTTGAAGGGTATATTGAAAAGATAACGGATATACAAGCTGATGTTGATATATTGAACCTTAGCAACGATTCTAGGGCAACAGTGGAAGTTGTGTGTATTTCTACAAAAGTTTATATTTATCGGGAATTAAGAAAGTAGAACATCCCAGTCATCACGATTTATCAGAGTCGTTCAGTCAACATCATACGTCACAGTTACCTAAAATGCGGTTGCCAATGTTCGGTGGAAAGCATTCAGAATTCAAAAACTTTATTTGTCTTTTTGAAAGTCTGGTGCACAATGATTCCGAACTGTCCAATGTCGAGAAATTTAACCATTTAATTTCTTGCTTGTCTGATGAGGCATTAGGAACAGTAAAGGTATTTCAAATGATAGTCTGCAATTATGAAAAGGCTTTAGCCAGTTTAAGAGCTGTTTATGAAAACAAATGCCTCATATTTTTGGATACAATCTCTCAACTCTTTGAAATTCCTCACATGGCAAAACCTTCAGCCTCAAGTCTGAGAGGTCTTATAGACACCATATCGGCATTATATTCGTCTCTGAAGTCTATAGGCGATGACAAGGATATTGTAAGTGCAATGTTAATTCACTTGGCAATGTCAAAAGTAGACCAGGCGACAAAATCTCGATTCGAAGAACAGCTTGACTATGATAGTTTGCCTCTTGGTCAGATTGCGCTGCTAAATTGAATCAGCGCTATCAACATTTAGCTGCCGAAGAGTCAACTAGGGGCAAAACGAAACCAAGACAAGAGGATAATAAGGGACACATTAGGTCATCGTTTTCGTGCTCTAAGGGTGATCAAAAAATAGGTACCACATGCACCTAGTGTTCAGTCGCTGATCATAGTCTCGCAACTGTCAATTGTTTAGCGCTCTACCTATTTATCAACGCTTTGGGTTTGTGAAGCAACACAACTTGTGCATCAACTGTTTAAAACAGGGGCATGCAGTAAAAAAATGTGGAGGATTGAAATGTCGAGTGTGTTCAAAGCCACACCACACTGTACTTCCCAGGTATGAGAGCGAGAATTTGCAAACGCAACCATCTAGTTCCGTCACAGCTTCTCCACAGCAACAGGCTTAAGTAAGTCATATTCTTTGTGCTGAACAAGTAATCCTATCCACAGCTGTAGTAAAGTTAAAAGATAGATTTGGGCTTTTCCAGCCCGCGAGAGCGCTTTTAGATTCCGGATCGCAAATAAACTTTATGTCAGAGGACTTAGCACAACGCTTTCGCCACTGCTTCGAGCATCAAACACAAAGTCGATACATGGGTTCAATCGTGCTTTAATTCTCATACTTTTGGGGCTGATTTATGGATTCTGAGTTTTATCTCTACATACCAACCTGATCAGAAGATACACTTCTCACAGTGGAATATAGCTCCAAATATTGAGCTGGCCCCCGATTCCCTTGCTTTTAGGTGCTGAAAAGTTTTTCGACCTCCTTTGTGTTGGCCAAATAACGCTGTCTCTTGAACATCCAACGATTCAGAAAATATTGTTAGAATGGATTGTGTCAGGAAAATATTCGCAAGGCACATCATCGCAAGCACAAGTTAGCACTGTCGCAATCGACAGTGACATTAGTTCTCTCGACACTCTAGTACAACGATTTGGGAATTAGAACAGATCCCAGAGAAGTCGAAGGCTGCATATACAGCCGAACAAATTGAATGTAAACGAAATTTTAAACATAATGTGCGTAGGTTGACATCTGGCAGATTTGAGATCAAATTGCCATTTAAAACGAGTCCGAAATTATTGGGATTATCCTTTGAGACTGCAAAACGTCGTTTTTTGCCTTTAGAGAGCAGACTCGAAAAGGATGACGTACTGCGAAATATGTATACCGATTTCTGAAAGAATATCGTGACCTTGGACATATGTCACCGCTTACGTCGACTCCTCCAGGACTATATTATTACATTCCCCATTAATGCGTCCCGAGTCCTAATAGATTAAACACCAAATTGCGCGTGGATTTTGATGCGTCAAGCAAGACGTCAACGTCAATCTCACTAAACAAGACTTTGATGGTAGGTCCAACTATTCAGAGGGAATTATTTTTAACCATTGCACGATTTCGGTTGCATAAGTATGCTTTGACAGCTGACATTTCAAAAATGTATCGACAGCTAGACATCGCTAAGGAGGATCGAAAGTTTCAGTTAGTTGTATGGAGGCAATATAAATCAGAAAGTTTACAGACGTTTCAACTTATGGCACTGCCTCCGCTCCCTTTTTGGCCATACGTTGCCTATTTGAACTAGCAGAACTCTACGCAGAATCTCACCCAATTGCTTCTCACGTCATCAAAAACGATTTTTATGAGGATGATATGCTAACAGGGGCAAATAGTTTACAAGAGCTGGAGATTTTTTTTAAACAAGTTTTAGGTGTCTTAAAACTTGAGGGTTTTAAGTTAGCCAAATGGGCCAGAAACCACAAAAGTTTGCTGAATGGAAGTAGTGAAGAAAAGTCGCTAGAGTTTGATCCGTCGGTATCTGTTAAAACTCTTGGAATGAGGTGGAATCCCAAAACTGATGCGTTCAATTACTCTCTCGAGAACTCGTTTAATTAATTAAAGTCAACTAAGCGCAGTATTCTCTCAGTTGCATGTCGATTGTTTGATCCATTAGGATTATTGTGTGCTTTGATAACTAGAGCAAAAATTTTGCCGCAAGACTTGTGGCGGATGAAGTTGGATTGGGACGAACCCTTTACTGGCTTAAAAGAGCTCAGTAGCAACTTTCGTAGCCAACAGGGTAGCAAACATACAAGAACTTTCTGTTGGTATTCTCTGGCGCCATGTGCCATCAGAAGCGAATCCAGCTGATCTTGTTTCCAGGGGCACAGATGTGGACAATTTGGTTTGTCCGCTCTGGTTTAATGGTCCCGAATTCTTAGGAAAAGCCCCAAGTGAATGGCCACAACTCCATCAATTTTAAATATCACTGGAAATGCAATCGTATGAGAGCAAGAAGACTGTGACAGTACATTACGCAGCATTGCAACGATCCTCCTCGTTCACTAAATTGGTGCGTATCAATGGCATTCATCAACCGTTTTTGCCAGTTTTCAGTTTTCTCGCCACAGGAGCTGCGATTCGCCTTTATAAATTGGTACAAGTGGTGCAAATATCTGAGCTTGGTCACGAACTGGTTCAACTAGAACAAGTAAGAGGTTCTAGTCGGGAGCTCCCGACTAGGGAATACCCTGAACCCTCTTATTCCAACACTAAAAAAATTAAAACAAGTAAGAGGATCTAGTCGGGAGCTCTCGAATAGGGGATACCCTGAACCCTCTACTTCCAACATCAAATGCATATATATATTCTATTTTAGAAGCTATATGTCAAGTTTGGTGACTCTAGCTCTTATTATTTACCAAAATTGCCCAAAAAACAGGATATCGATATCGATTTTTATCGATTGCTTGGTAACGAAGTAAGTTATCGATCATCGGAAACAAACTCGATTTGCGCGGGAACTAGAAGCATCTGCATGTAAAATTTCAAGTCTCTAGCTCTTATAGGTTCTGAAATCCTTGCGTTCATACATACGGACAGACAGACAAACGGACATGGCTAGCTCGACTCTGCTATTGATGCTGATCAAGAATATATATACTTTATGTGGTCGGAGATGCTTCCTTTTGCCTGTTACATACATTTCTATTTTGCACAAATACAATATACCCTTTGTACCCATTTTCAATGGGCTTAGAGTATTAAATCAAAAACCTCTGTACCTCATCCCATTCATACATGAATTTGGAGAAAAAGTATCCAAGTTCAAAATCATTCGAGTTGGTGGAAAATTGCTAAGGGCAGCCATTCCATATGATGCTAAATTTCTTCGAAACATCCACTTAAAGAATTACCATGCCGGCGTTAAAATTATGGTTTTAATTCTAAGACAGCAAATCTGGTTTATTAATGCTCGAGAAACTTGCAAAAAAATTGTTGTGCACCGCTACCGATACAAGCCAATACTGCAAGGCTAAATTATGGGCAATTTACCAGCTGATCGACTGCGTTGATTCGCCCATTCTTAATTTCTGGCGTAGATTTCTGTGGCCCATTTTATGTGAGCCTTAAGATTCGAGGGAGAGCCTCAATGATTTAGCCATCCTTGTTTGTTTTGCGTCTAAGGCGGTTCACCTGGAACTTGCTGCTGATCTTTCCACTGACTGTTTTCTATCCATATTTAAAAGGTTCCTCGGCAGATGAGGTCTCCCTCAGAAGATCTACAGCGACAACGCTACCAACTTCGTGGGAACAGCGAACGTCCTGAAGGACCTCCAGGCGGCGTTCAACGGCCAGTAGCAGCAAATGCAGAAATTCGCAGCGGAGCGAGGCGTCGAGTGGGTGTTCATCCCACCGAGGGCGCACCATTTCGGAGGGCTGTGGGAGGCCGCCATGAAGGCAGCCAATCATCGTCTGATTCTAGGAGTCGGCAACGCCAGACTTACACACGACGAGCTAAGCACGCACTTAATAGAAGTCGAGGCGCTACTCAACTCGCGCCCTAACCCTTCTCCAGGCAACGACCCCAACAACGGGGAGGCCCTAACACCAGGCTACCTGCTAATCGGGCAGCCTCTTCTTTCGCTGCCGCACGAATCCGGGCTCGACGTCGGCAACAGCAAGGCGAGCTTCGCGTATTTGAAACGGTCGCGAATGCTGTTGGCGCTCAAGCAGCAGTTTTGGCGGTCTTGGTCCAGCGACTACCTAACCACCCTGCAGCAGCGGAGACAATAGGCCAAGGACGTGCCCAACTTGGCCATAGGATGCCTGGTTTTGGTACACGAGGACAATACACCACCCCAAAAATGGATAACAGAACGCGTGACGGCAACCACGGTCGGCGAAGACGGTAAAGTGCGAGTGGTGGAGATTCGCACGCTGACCGCAATCATCAAGCGGCCAATACACAAGGTGGCAGTGCTACCAATAGTTTAGGCCTTTGGGCCTTCAACGGGGCCGGAATGTTGAAACAGCTCAAACCAAGTAACTAAGAAATAATGTAAGCATGCAGAAGTCAGCGATATTTCACGCACGCACTTAAATAAAAGACGTAAGGCAGAATAAACTTGTAAAGGAAAAATACGCAGTGGATTTTTGTCACCAGAAAAGAGGATCGTTCGGCAGAAATTCCTAAACGGCGTTCAAGTTATATTAATTAACTAATTAAAAAATTGTTAACCGTGAAAACCCTCACGGAAAAATACAACCGATATTTGACAAAAATCAATATAAACTCTTACACATTGTTCCATTACCTATGAAAGAATCGAAAATGTTAATTTTACCAAATAATGTAACTGGTTATATTGGTTATACCAAGCTGGCCATAATAGATACTACAATAACAAATACCCCAAAGTCTACCAAGCATACATCTGCGAAGACTCCGAATCGACAACGAACACGATCAATCACCAATGCCTAAAAGGCATACTCTTAGACCAAACTACAACGTGCGATCTTAAAGATATCGGCGACGCAGAAACTATCAGAGAAGTGGAGCAAAGGCATATTTTATATTTCATACGGTCAACACCACAATAACTTCATCTTGCAGCATCTTGGAGGAGTAACAATCTCAGCCCCTCTCGAGATGGCACCCCCAAGCCTTCGCGGAGGCAAGCCAGCATAAACAATCTTTATTGTGTGGGCGGCCCTAATTAAGACACCCTGTATTTGACCAAAAGTGCCTACACAACATTGTAGCACTATGTTGCTACATCAACCCACAAACGCATCAGCAATAGACAATTGATGTAGCAACACATATGGAAATAGGACACCAACGGCGACCAGCTTGGCAAATTGTACACATTTAAGATATATACATAGTTCCGTTAATAAAGAATAATTCAGTAGTTTGGTTTGAACTTCAACACAAAGCGCATGTAATCTGTTTTTACATATATATAAATATATAAAAATCTGACGATTGACTCTAGGAACAAAATCAATTCCCATAATAGAGAAGAAGAAACATTAGTATCATTTGACGTAGTATCCTTGTTTCGCAGCATACCAATGGAATTAGCACTTCACACAATAAGACAAAAATGGACCAAATTGGATAAACACACTAGTATACCAAAACACCAATGTATGAACATAGTTAGATTTTGCACTCAAGAAAACCGATATTTTAAATACGAAGACAAAATATACACTCTGCAGAAAGGCTGAAGAAATAAACTTGTAAGAGAAAGAATTTCGTTTTTTTGTATTTTGTCACCAGAAAAGAGAATCGTTTGGCAGGAATTCCTAAACGGCGTTCAAATCTTAAATTAACTAACTAATTAAAAAGTTGTTGGATTGTTATCCGTGCAAACCCTCATGGAAAAAGCAGGGACTTCGTTTAAGATTTGGGGGATTTACAGTACTTGGCAAAAGTGCAATATTGGTTCGGCACAAGCCCAAGAGCTGCATTTCATTCGTCGTCTGGCTTGCGTTTTAAATCTGGTGTATTGGATCTTGACATCTCTTGGATTTCGGACAATATCCTGTAAATTTGTTGCTGTAACCTAAAAAAGGAAAAAGAGAATTCAGTTTTTGGAACATATTATTGATTTATATATTAATAAACTCATATTAAAACGAGAAAAAAAGGCTATCTTCGGCACGCCGAAGATCTAATACTCTTGCAGACCCAACCTTTTCATAATGCTTATAGTGCTTTGCCCGTATCTAAGAAGCACAGGGAAAATAGTTAATGCAGAGTTTGGGCAAGATATCTTGATCAACAAAATGATTTTTCATACAACAACTTAATTTTCGACCGATCGTTCCTATGACAGCTATATAATATGGTGGTCCGATCTTAATAGGATTTTGCAGATATATGAGGAACATAGTAAAACTAATAAATGCCGATTTTGGTCAAGATATCTTGAAAAACAAAACTTTTTTTCATACAGCAACTTAATTTTCGACCGATCGTTCCTATGACAGCTATATTATATAGTGGTCCAATCTTAATAGGATATTGCAGATATATGAGGAGCATAGTAAAACTAATAAATGCCGAATTTGGTCAAGATATCTTGAAAAACAAAATGTTTTTTCATACAAAAACTTAATTTTGAATTGATCGTTCCTATGGCAGCTTTGTGATATAGTGGTCCGATCTTAATAGGATTTTGCAGATATATGAGGAACATAGTAAAACTAATAAATGCCGATTTTGGTCAAGATATCTTGAAAAACAAAAGGTTTTTTCATACAACAACTTAATTTTCGACCGATCGTTTCTATGGCAGCTATATGATATATTGGTCCGATCTAGCTGGGTTTGACATATGTGCTGCGTGCAACAGAAAGAGGGACTTCTGCAAAGTTTCATTAAGATAGCTTTAAAATCGAGAGACTAGTTCGCATAGGAACAGACAGACGGACAGACGGACATGGCTCTACCGACTCGGCTGTTGATGTTGGTCAAGAATATATATAATTTATGGGGTATAAAAAAAAAGATTAAGTGTGTTTGTGCATAATTGGGCGCAACACTAACGGTTTGATTGTCCAACATGCCGTGTTCATTACAGCAAGGTAACACTGTACTTGTGAGTTTTACAGCGGCTGTTGCTCAAGCCGTTATACTTAGTTTAAGCATTGTCGCTGACTTTGTGCAGCGGCTTTTGCGAAGCAGAAATTTGGAGCATAGGTCATTGCTATTTCTTTTCCGCTATTCTTCCGCTTCGCTTCTTTTCAAGAATTTGCCTAACAATTTACTGTGACCAAATATTATTGAGCTCTTTGATTCTGGTTGTATAGTCCATTTGTCTGGCAATTTTATTTGGATAAATTATTTTTGATTTAAATTGTAAAAAATGTGCACGCTTAATAATGGAAATGCTAAAGACGCATGATAAAGTTCTAGGAGATATTAAGCGGTTAAGGACCGCGTTTGAAGAAAAAACAATTTCATTTGATCAAATACAACTTCAATGTCGACTACTTGAAGGGTATATTGAAAAGATAACGGATATACAAGCTGATGTTGATATATTGAACCTTAGCAACGATTCTAGGGCAACAGTGGAAGTTGTGTGTATTTCTACAAAAGCTTTATATTTATCGGCAATTAAGAAAGTAGAACATCCCAGTCATCACGATTTATCAGCGGTTAAGGACCGCGTTTGAAGAAAAAACAATTTTATTTGATCAAATACAACTTCAATGTCGACTGGAGTTATTTGAAGGGTATATTGAAAAGATAACGGATATACAAGCTGATGTTGATATATTGAACCTTAGCAACGATTCTAGGGCAACAGTGGAAGTTGTGTGTATTTCTACAAAAGTTTATATTTATCGGGAATTAAGAAAGTAGAACATCCCAGTCATCACGATTTATCAGAGTCGTTCAGTCAACATCATACGTCACAGTTACCTAAAATGCGGTTGCCAATGTTCGGTGGAAAGCATTCAGAATTCAAAAACTTTATTTGTCTTTTTGAAAGTCTGGTGCACAATGATTCCGAACTGTCCAATGTCGAGAAATTTAACCATTTAATTTCTTGCTTGTCTGATGAGGCATTAGGAACAGTAAAGGTATTTCAAATGATAGTCTGCAATTATGAAAAGGCTTTAGCCAGTTTAAGAGCTGTTTATGAAAACAAATGCCTCATATTTTTGGATACAATCTCTCAACTCTTTGAAATTCCTCACATGGCAAAACCTTCAGCCTCAAGTCTGAGAGGTCTTATAGACACCATATCGGCATTATATTCGTCTCTGAAGTCTATAGGCGATGACAAGGATATTGTAAGTGCAATGTTAATTCACTTGGCAATGTCAAAAGTAGACCAGGCGACAAAATCTCGATTCGAAGAACAGCTTGACTATGATAGTTTGCCTCTTGGTCAGATTGCGCTGCTAAATTGAATCAGCGCTATCAACATTTAGCTGCCGAAGAGTCAACTAGGGGCAAAACGAAACCAAGACAAGAGGATAATAAGGGACACATTAGGTCATCGTTTTCGTGCTCTAAGGGTGATCAAAAAATAGGTACCACATGCACCTAGTGTTCAGTCGCTGATCATAGTCTCGCAACTGTCAATTGTTTAGCGCTCTACCTATTTATCAACGCTTTGGGTTTGTGAAGCAACACAACTTGTGCATCAACTGTTTAAAACAGGGGCATGCAGTAAAAAAATGTGGAGGATTGAAATGTCGAGTGTGTTCAAAGCCACACCACACTGTACTTCCCAGGTATGAGAGCGAGAATTTGCAAACGCAACCATCTAGTTCCGTCACAGCTTCTCCACAGCAACAGGCTTAAGTAAGTCATATTCTTTGTGCTGAACAAGTAATCCTATCCACAGCTGTAGTAAAGTTAAAAGATAGATTTGGGCTTTTCCAGCCCGCGAGAGCGCTTTTAGATTCCGGATCGCAAATAAACTTTATGTCAGAGGACTTAGCACAACGCTTTCGCCACTGCTTCGAGCATCAAACACAAAGTCGATACATGGGTTCAATCGTGCTTTAATTCTCATACTTTTGGGGCTGATTTATGGATTCTGAGTTTTATCTCTACATACCAACCTGATCAGAAGATACACTTCTCACAGTGGAATATAGCTCCAAATATTGAGCTGGCCCCCGATTCCCTTGCTTTTAGGTGCTGAAAAGTTTTTCGACCTCCTTTGTGTTGGCCAAATAACGCTGTCTCTTGAACATCCAACGATTCAGAAAATATTGTTAGAATGGATTGTGTCAGGAAAATATTCGCAAGGCACATCATCGCAAGCACAAGTTAGCACTGTCGCAATCGACAGTGACATTAGTTCTCTCGACACTCTAGTACAACGATTTGGGAATTAGAACAGATCCCAGAGAAGTCGAAGGCTGCATATACAGCCGAACAAATTGAATGTAAACGAAATTTTAAACATAATGTGCGTAGGTTGACATCTGGCAGATTTGAGATCAAATTGCCATTTAAAACGAGTCCGAAATTATTGGGATTATCCTTTGAGACTGCAAAACGTCGTTTTTTGCCTTTAGAGAGCAGACTCGAAAAGGATGACGTACTGCGAAATATGTATACCGATTTCTGAAAGAATATCGTGACCTTGGACATATGTCACCGCTTACGTCGACTCCTCCAGGACTATATTATTACATTCCCCATTAATGCGTCCCGAGTCCTAATAGATTAAACACCAAATTGCGCGTGGATTTTGATGCGTCAAGCAAGACGTCAACGTCAATCTCACTAAACAAGACTTTGATGGTAGGTCCAACTATTCAGAGGGAATTATTTTTAACCATTGCACGATTTCGGTTGCATAAGTATGCTTTGACAGCTGACATTTCAAAAATGTATCGACAGCTAGACATCGCTAAGGAGGATCGAAAGTTTCAGTTAGTTGTATGGAGGCAATATAAATCAGAAAGTTTACAGACGTTTCAACTTATGGCACTGCCTCCGCTCCCTTTTTGGCCATACGTTGCCTATTTGAACTAGCAGAACTCTACGCAGAATCTCACCCAATTGCTTCTCACGTCATCAAAAACGATTTTTATGAGGATGATATGCTAACAGGGGCAAATAGTTTACAAGAGCTGGAGATTTTTTTTAAACAAGTTTTAGGTGTCTTAAAACTTGAGGGTTTTAAGTTAGCCAAATGGGCCAGAAACCACAAAAGTTTGCTGAATGGAAGTAGTGAAGAAAAGTCGCTAGAGTTTGATCCGTCGGTATCTGTTAAAACTCTTGGAATGAGGTGGAATCCCAAAACTGATGCGTTCAATTACTCTCTCGAGAACTCGTTTAATTAATTAAAGTCAACTAAGCGCAGTATTCTCTCAGTTGCATGTCGATTGTTTGATCCATTAGGATTATTGTGTGCTTTGATAACTAGAGCAAAAATTTTGCCGCAAGACTTGTGGCGGATGAAGTTGGATTGGGACGAACCCTTTACTGGCTTAAAAGAGCTCAGTAGCAACTTTCGTAGCCAACAGGGTAGCAAACATACAAGAACTTTCTGTTGGTATTCTCTGGCGCCATGTGCCATCAGAAGCGAATCCAGCTGATCTTGTTTCCAGGGGCACAGATGTGGACAATTTGGTTTGTCCGCTCTGGTTTAATGGTCCCGAATTCTTAGGAAAAGCCCCAAGTGAATGGCCACAACTCCATCAATTTTAAATATCACTGGAAATGCAATCGTATGAGAGCAAGAAGACTGTGACAGTACATTACGCAGCATTGCAACGATCCTCCTCGTTCACTAAATTGGTGCGTATCAATGGCATTCATCAACCGTTTTTGCCAGTTTTCAGTTTTCTCGCCACAGGAGCTGCGATTCGCCTTTATAAATTGGTACAAGTGGTGCAAATATCTGAGCTTGGTCACGAACTGGTTCAACTAGAACAAGTAAGAGGTTCTAGTCGGGAGCTCCCGACTAGGGAATACCCTGAACCCTCTTATTCCAACACTAAAAAAATTAAAACAAGTAAGAGGATCTAGTCGGGAGCTCTCGAATAGGGGATACCCTGAACCCTCTACTTCCAACATCAAATGCATATATATATTCTATTTTAGAAGCTATATGTCAAGTTTGGTGACTCTAGCTCTTATTATTTACCAAAATTGCCCAAAAAACAGGATATCGATATCGATTTTTATCGATTGCTTGGTAACGAAGTAAGTTATCGATCATCGGAAACAAACTCGATTTGCGCGGGAACTAGAAGCATCTGCATGTAAAATTTCAAGTCTCTAGCTCTTATAGGTTCTGAAATCCTTGCGTTCATACATACGGACAGACAGACAAACGGACATGGCTAGCTCGACTCTGCTATTGATGCTGATCAAGAATATATATACTTTATGTGGTCGGAGATGCTTCCTTTTGCCTGTTACATACATTTCTATTTTGCACAAATACAATATACCCTTTGTACCCATTTTCAATGGGCTTAGAGTATTAAATCAAAAACCTCTGTACCTCATCCCATTCATACATGAATTTGGAGAAAAAGTATCCAAGTTCAAAATCATTCGAGTTGGTGGAAAATTGCTAAGGGCAGCCATTCCATATGATGCTAAATTTCTTCGAAACATCCACTTAAAGAATTACCATGCCGGCGTTAAAATTATGGTTTTAATTCTAAGACAGCAAATCTGGTTTATTAATGCTCGAGAAACTTGCAAAAAAATTGTTGTGCACCGCTACCGATACAAGCCAATACTGCAAGGCTAAATTATGGGCAATTTACCAGCTGATCGACTGCGTTGATTCGCCCATTCTTAATTTCTGGCGTAGATTTCTGTGGCCCATTTTATGTGAGCCTTAAGATTCGAGGGAGAGCCTCAATGATTTAGCCATCCTTGTTTGTTTTGCGTCTAAGGCGGTTCACCTGGAACTTGCTGCTGATCTTTCCACTGACTGTTTTCTATCCATATTTAAAAGGTTCCTCGGCAGATGAGGTCTCCCTCAGAAGATCTACAGCGACAACGCTACCAACTTCGTGGGAACAGCGAACGTCCTGAAGGACCTCCAGGCGGCGTTCAACGGCCAGTAGCAGCAAATGCAGAAATTCGCAGCGGAGCGAGGCGTCGAGTGGGTGTTCATCCCACCGAGGGCGCACCATTTCGGAGGGCTGTGGGAGGCCGCCATGAAGGCAGCCAATCATCGTCTGATTCTAGGAGTCGGCAACGCCAGACTTACACACGACGAGCTAAGCACGCACTTAATAGAAGTCGAGGCGCTACTCAACTCGCGCCCTAACCCTTCTCCAGGCAACGACCCCAACAACGGGGAGGCCCTAACACCAGGCTACCTGCTAATCGGGCAGCCTCTTCTTTCGCTGCCGCACGAATCCGGGCTCGACGTCGGCAACAGCAAGGCGAGCTTCGCGTATTTGAAACGGTCGCGAATGCTGTTGGCGCTCAAGCAGCAGTTTTGGCGGTCTTGGTCCAGCGACTACCTAACCACCCTGCAGCAGCGGAGACAATAGGCCAAGGACGTGCCCAACTTGGCCATAGGATGCCTGGTTTTGGTACACGAGGACAATACACCACCCCAAAAATGGATAACAGAACGCGTGACGGCAACCACGGTCGGCGAAGACGGTAAAGTGCGAGTGGTGGAGATTCGCACGCTGACCGCAATCATCAAGCGGCCAATACACAAGGTGGCAGTGCTACCAATAGTTTAGGCCTTTGGGCCTTCAACGGGGCCGGAATGTTGAAACAGCTCAAACCAAGTAACTAAGAAATAATGTAAGCATGCAGAAGTCAGCGATATTTCACGCACGCACTTAAATAAAAGACGTAAGGCAGAATAAACTTGTAAAGGAAAAATACGCAGTGGATTTTTGTCACCAGAAAAGAGGATCGTTCGGCAGAAATTCCTAAACGGCGTTCAAGTTATATTAATTAACTAATTAAAAAATTGTTAACCGTGAAAACCCTCACGGAAAAATACAACCGATATTTGACAAAAATCAATATAAACTCTTACACATTGTTCCATTACCTATGAAAGAATCGAAAATGTTAATTTTACCAAATAATGTAACTGGTTATATTGGTTATACCAAGCTGGCCATAATAGATACTACAATAACAAATACCCCAAAGTCTACCAAGCATACATCTGCGAAGACTCCGAATCGACAACGAACACGATCAATCACCAATGCCTAAAAGGCATACTCTTAGACCAAACTACAACGTGCGATCTTAAAGATATCGGCGACGCAGAAACTATCAGAGAAGTGGAGCAAAGGCATATTTTATATTTCATACGGTCAACACCACAATAACTTCATCTTGCAGCATCTTGGAGGAGTAACAATCTCAGCCCCTCTCGAGATGGCACCCCCAAGCCTTCGCGGAGGCAAGCCAGCATAAACAATCTTTATTGTGTGGGCGGCCCTAATTAAGACACCCTGTATTTGACCAAAAGTGCCTACACAACATTGTAGCACTATGTTGCTACATCAACCCACAAACGCATCAGCAATAGACAATTGATGTAGCAACACATATGGAAATAGGACACCAACGGCGACCAGCTTGGCAAATTGTACACATTTAAGATATATACATAGTTCCGTTAATAAAGAATAATTCAGTAGTTTGGTTTGAACTTCAACACAAAGCGCATGTAATCTGTTTTTACATATATATAAATATATAAAAATCTGACAATTGACTCTAGGTACAAAATCAATTCCCACAATAGAGAAGAAGAAACATTAGTATCATTTGACGTAGTATCCTTGTTTCACAGCATACCAATGGAATTAGCACTTGACACAATAAGACAAAAATGGACCAAATTGGATAAACCCACTAGTATACCAAAACACCAATGTATGAACATAGTTAGATTTTGCACTCAAGAAAACCGATATTTTAAATACGAAGACAAAATATGCACACAACTAAAAGGAATGCCAATGGGATCACCGGCCTCCTCAGTTATCGCAGATATAGTAATGGAGGTGCTGTTGGACAATATTACAGATAAATTGAAAATAAAACCAAGACTTTTGAGCAAATATGTAGATACCCTTTTTGACATAACAGACAAAACAGAAAAACATAAAATTCTAAAAGAATTGAATTCCTTCCAAAAACACATTACATTTCCCACGGATTTAAAAAGGACGGGACTTTACCATTTTAGACTCTATAATAAACAGATTGGACAACACACTCAAAATAAAGTGCTATAAGAAACCCATAGCCTCCGCACGAACAACAAGAACAACACGACAACAAACGATACACATTGGAAATGCTACATATAATCAACACATCAACTAACAAACGACTTAACAACAAGACAGACACAGAAAATTGCGCTCGCTTGTACAGACACCTCTTAAACATCCTCGGTTTCAATCTCCACGTCAAAAAGCGCAGACGTGTAAAATAATGTATGTAAAATGTTCAAATTAATGTTTTAACTTAATGTATTCTAATTGCAAATCTTTTTTGTATCTTGGTGTTAGTGCCCCAAAGACGGTTTGCCGATGTGCAACCGAAATATATTGGAAGCAAAAATGAAATAAAATTGTTTCACTGTTTCAACAAATATTTAAAATAATTTATTATTATTTTCGTTTCCCAATTAAGAAATAAAGGAGTGCCGAACAAAATAAAAAGAGAAAATTAAATACAATGCTAGCTTATTCGAGCAATGACTGTATACTTTAATTCGGGAAAAAATAATTGTAATAAAAAAAAAATGATAAAATGTATTGTTAGTGGCAAAAAACTAGCACTTTTATTTGCTAAAAATAATAATAGTTTAATTAATAATTTAATCTAAAGAAATTATATAAATATTTGCATCGTTTGCATTAAAAATTCATATGTTAATACAAATTTGGGAGGAATTATGTTCAGCGCTAGAAAAATAAGAAAATTTATTTCTTTGCCTGCAAAAGCCAGTGCAGTGAATAACAACAAATTCAAATATGGTGTTATGTTTGTATATTAACACACATACAAACATTATTGATTTTACGGCACTCACATTCTATTTATAACTTTTTCGCTCTTCTTTTCCACGCGTCCTATCGGACATCGTCTCAAATTGCGTTGAATGACATTCTAATCGTTGGACCGACCATTGAAGAGGAGCTATACTCAACAGAGCAGATCTGCATAAAGCAGATAGAAATTTCCAGCTCGTTGTTTAAAGAAAGAACCCATCTGACTCTTCGAGGTCCTTCAGGTTAAGCACTAACTTATGGCACTGCTTCCGCCTCGTTTTTGCAATACGGTGTTTAACAAAGCTTAGTGAGTTGAGCGAGTCATCATATCCTAAAGCTACTGACGTGATCCAGTACGACTTTTATTTCGATGATTTACCGACTGTTGCAGCATGCGTAGAGAACATTCCGACAATTAAGTCTGAAGTGTTTCGAAATAACCAAATAGTTTTCCAATTACCCTGAATTCTAGGCAACAAACGCAGAGTTGCGAGTTCGAGTTGACGAAGAGGAGGCGAATTCGCCAAGTATTCCGAACTTCTGGGGTCTGTGGTAATCTGATGTGAAATCTGCAAAGCACCTACCTCTACGGAGGGTAGGCAGCCTGCTGCTAACGGCCGAATTTCTACAGACGACTCTAGTCGCAGTTGAAAGCGTCCTCAATTCCAGGCCCCTGGGAGCGCTAAACGAGGATCCAAGCGATGGCGAGGCTCTAACGCCAGGTCACCTACTAGTGGTAGATCCATTAAAGGCTCTATTAGCAGGGGACCCCAGACCGGAAAGGTCTCACCTGCTTGAATCGATGGCGAGCTGGCTCGTCGCTCAAGCAACAATTCTGTCGACGATGGTAAGAGAAGTCTGTTCTCGGACTCCAAGCTGGAAATTCAAAAGGCCGATTCACAAGTTGGCAACGCTACCTATCAAATAATGCCCCTCATAATGCGCTTCATAGTGGCCGATGTTGCCACAGATCTGCGCATTGAATAACAAACTGAACAATAACTCAGATAAAAATATTCAGTCGAATGCACTAATACGTTGATTAAGCAAGGAATAGTTCTGATGATTAAGAACGAAGAGGATGGCAATAGAACATTGCAACCTCTAAAGTAGAATTATATGCATACTAAGAAACTGTTGAAACTATTCCTTTCTCAAAGTTAAAAGCTGGCAACATAAAGTTAGAGTAAGATCATTAAAATCTAGTTCCTTTAATAATTCTGCAAACACTCACTTTTCGCTCGTGAACATTAACGAGTATTGACGCTGTACTAAGCTAAGAACATGTTGCTTGATAGAGTCTCTATGGGTATCGACACGATACATCGATATATTGGTGAGGGCCCTAAGCACCTTAGAGCCTCCCAAATTTCGCAGGGGTAGCAACGTTCAGCTCAGGATCCATTGTCATCAAAAATAATACATAGGCTTGTACCCGCCCGATTCGCTCCGAGGCTGTTGTGACTTTGGGCAACAAAGCACGGACATTTTTTACATATTTAACTGTGGATCCAGAGAAGTTGCGCATGATAATCGATGCCGAAGTGCGCTTCTTCCTCAAAGCATAGGCAGTCCACAAACTTCTGGAAATCCCAGGTCTCAGCTAAGTTTAACGCAAGTCTAACGAGACTCTGCGTTATAACACGGCCGTTGTGGCCATGATTCGTGCGACTGATAAAAATGTGGTTATTCAAAGCTATACCCCTATTCCAGGGGTGCGGAAGATTTTGTCCCTTTAGAGGTCAACGACCTCCTCAAAAATGGCATTATCAGAAAGTCTAAGTCTCCGTACAACAATCCGTTGTGGGTGGTAAATAAAAAAGGAGCAGATGAGTTGAGCAGTAGAAATACACGTCTAGTGATAGGCTTTAGGAAGCTCAACGTCAAAACCAAAAAATACCCGATGCCAAGCATCACCATGATAATGGTCACCATAATATTGGCAAATACTTCACAACGCTCAACCTGAAATCAGGTTATCACTAGATTAATCTGGAAGAGCAAGATCGTGAAAAAACTACTTTTTCAATCAACGCTATAAAGAATGCAGCAAGCATTTTTCTACGAACCATAGATGACGTTCTTCGCGAGCTGATTGGAAAATCGTGCTACGTTTATGTCCATGACGT